>NC_072417.2:5151515-5454545 GCF_028858775.2 Pan troglodytes
ATCTGTATAAACATGGAAATAATTACTAAGTTATATGTAAAAACATGGAAACTCCTTCGCAGTCATCTGTATAAACATGGAAATATCTACACCTCCATCTGTATACACATGGAAATATCTACACTGCCATCCGTATAAACATGGAATTATCTACACCGCCATCTGTATAAACATGGAATTATCTACACCGCTATCTCTATAAACATGGAAATATCTACACTGCTATCTCTATAAACATGGAAATATCTACACCGTTGTCTGTATAAATATGGAAATATCTATACGACGATCTCTATAATCATGGAAGAAGCCACACCGCTATCTGCATAAACATGGAAATATCTACACCGCCATCTGTAAAAACATGGAAATATCTACACCGCTATCTGTATAAACATGGAAATTACACCGCTACCAGTGTAAAAATGGAAGTATCTACACCGCAATCTGAATAAACATGGAAATATTTTACACCGCTATCTGTATAAACATGGAAATATCTACACCATTATCTGTACAAACAAGGAAATATCAAGCCTGCCATCTGTATAAACATGGAAATATCTACACCGCCATCTGTAAAAACAAGGAAATATCTACACTGTCATCTGTAGAAACATGGAAATAACTACACCTCCATCTGTATAAACATGAAAATATCTACACTGCTGTCTGTATAAACATGGAAATATCTACACCACGATCTGTATAAACATGGAAATATCTACACCGCAATCTGTATAAACTTGGAAATATCTACAACACTATCTGTGTTAACATGGAAATAAATACACCGCTATTTGTGTAAACATGGAAATATGTACACAGCTATCTGTGTAAAGATGGAAATATCTACAGCACAATCTGTGCAAATATGGAAATATCTACACCACTCTCTCTGTAATCATGGAAATATCTAAACCGCTGTCTGTATAAACACGGAAATATCTACACCGCTATCTTTATAAACATGGAAATATCTACACCGCTATCTGTTTAAATATATCTAAACATCTACACCGCAACGTCTATAAACCTAGAAATGTCTACACCACTATCTGTATAAACATGGAAATATCTACACAGTCATCTGTACACACATGGAAATATCTACACAGACATCAGTATAAACATGGAAATATCTACACAGTCATCTGTATATACATGGAAATATGTACACCACCATCTCTATAAACATGGGAATATCTACACTGCCATCTCCATAAACATGGAACTAACTGCTCCGCCATCTGTATAAACATGGAAACATCTACACCGCCATCTGTGTGAATAAGGAAATATCTACAATGCCATCTGTATAAAGATATAAATATCTGCAATGCGAGCTGTATAAACATGGAAATATCTACATCGCTATCTGTATAAACGTGGAAACACCAACACCGCTATCGGTATAAACATGTAAATATCTACAACGCCATCTAAATAAACATGGAAATATCTACACCTCTATGTCTATAAACATGGAAATACCTACACCGCTATCTCTATAAACATGGAAATATCTACACCGCCATCTGTATAAACATGGAAATATCTACACCGTGATCTGTATAAACATGGAAATATCTACACCGCTATCTGTATAAACATGGTAATATCTACACCACCATCTATATAAACATGGAAATATCTACACCGCCATCTGTATAAACATGGAAATATCTACAATGCCATCTGTAGAAAGATGGAAATACCTACACCGCAATCTGAATAAACATGGAAATATCTACAACACCATCTGTAAAAACATGAAAATATCTACACAATCATCTGTATAAACATGGAAATATCTACACCTCCGTCGGTATAAACATGCAAATATCTACACTGCCATCCGTATACACATGGAATTATCTACACCGCTATCTCTATAAACAGGGAATTACCTACACCGCTATCTCTATAAACATGGAAATATCAGCACCGCTATCTCTACAAACATGGAAATATATACTCTGCCATCTCCATAAACATGGAAATACCTACAAAGCCATCTACATAAACCAGGAAATATCAACACGGCCATCTACATGAACATGGAAATATCTACACTGCTATCTCTATAAACATGGAAATATCTACAGCGCCATCTGTATAAACATGCAAATATCTACACCGCCATTTGTAAAAAGATGGAATTATCTACACACTCACCTGTATAAACTTGGAAATATCTACACCGCTCTCTGTGTAAATATGGAAATATCTACACCTCTATCTCTATAAACATGGAAATATCTACAACGCCATCTGCATAAACATCTAAATATCTACATCGCCATCTGTATAAACATAGAAATATCTACACCGCCATCTGTATAAACATGTAAATATCAACACCGCCATCTGTATAATCATGGAATTATCCCAACGGCCATCTGTATAAACATGGAAATATCTAAACCGCCATCTGTAAAAACCTGGAAATATCTACTCAGTCATCTGTATAAACATGGAAATATCTACACTGCCATCTGTACACACATGGAAATATCTACACGGACATCAGTATAAACATGGAAATATCTACACCGCTATCTCTATAAACATTGAAATTACTACACCGCTATCTGTAGAAACATGGAAATACCTACACCACTATATCGTTAAATATGGAAATATCTACACTGCTATCTCTATAAACATGGAAATTTCTACACCGCTATCTTTATAAACTTGGAAATATCTAAACCGCTATCTCTATCAATTTAGAAATATCTACAATTCTATCTGTGTAAACATGGAAATACATAAACTGCTATCTCTATAAACATGGAAATATCTACAACGTTATCTGTGGAAACATGGAAATATCTACACCGCTATCTGTATAAACATACAAATACCTACTCCGCTATTTGTATGAACATGGAAATATCTACATAACCATCTGTATAAACATGGAAATTTCTATACCGCTATCTCTGTAAACATGGAAATACCTACACCGCTATCTCTATAAACATGGAAATATCTACAATGCCATCTCTATACTCATGAAAATATCTACACTGCCATCTCCATAATCAGGCTACTATCTACAACGCTATCTGTATAAATATGGAAATATCTACACTGCCATCTGTATGAACAAGGAAATATCTACACCGTTATCTCTATGAACATGGAAATAAATACACCACTATCTCTAAAAACATGGAAATATCTACGCCGCTATCTGTATAAACATGTAAATATCTACACCGCCATCTCTAAAACATGAAAATATCTACACTGCCATCTCCATAATCGTGGAATTATCTACACCGCCATCTGTGTAAATATGGAGATATCTACACCGCCATCTGAATAAACATGGAAATATCTACAATGCCATCTGTGTAAAGATGTAAATATCTACTCCGCGAGGTAAAGAAACATGGAAATATCTACACCGCTACCTGTAAACATGGAAATATCAACACCGCCATCTGCATAATCACTGAAAAATCCTCACTGCCATCTGTATAAACATGGAAATATCTACACCGCAATTTGTAAAAACATGGAAATATCTACACAGTCATCTGTATAAACTTGGATATATCTACACATCCGTGAGTATAAACATGGAAATATCTACACTGCCATCTGTATACACATGGAAATATATACACAGCTATCAGTATAAACATGGAAACATATACACTGCTATCTCTATAAACATGGATATACCTACACCGCTTTCTGTATACACATGGAAATGTCTACACCGATATCTGTATAAACATGGAAATACCGACACCACTATCTGTATAAACTTGGAAATATCTACACTGCTATCTGTATAAACATGGAAATATCTACACCGCCATCTCTAAAACATGAAAATATCTACACTGCCATCTCCATAATCGTGGAATTATCTACACCGCCATCTGTGTAAATATGGAGATATCTACACCGCCATCTGAATAAACATGGAAATATCTACAATGCCATCTGTGTAAAGATGTAAATATCTACTCCGCGAGGTAAAGAAACATGGAAATATCTACACCGCTACCTGTAAACATGGAAATATCAACACCGCCATCTGCATAATCACTGAAAAATCCTCACTGCCATCTGTATAAACATGGAAATATCTACACCGCAATTTGTAAAAACATGGAAATATCTACACAGTCATCTGTATAAACTTGGATATATCTACACATCCGTGAGTATAAACATGGAAATATCTACACTGCCATCTGTATACACATGGAAATATATACACAGCTATCAGTATAAACATGGAAACATATACACTGCTATCTCTATAAACATGGATATACCTACACCGCTTTCTGTATAAACATGGAAATGTCTACACCGATATCTGTATAAACATGGAAATACCGACACCACTATCTGTATAAACTTGGAAATATCTACACTGCTATCTGTATAAACATGGAAATATCTACACCGCCATCTGTATAAACATGGAAATATCTCCACCGCTATGTGCATAAAAATGGAAATATCTACTCCGCTATCTGTATAAACATGAAAATATCTACACCGCTATCTGTATAAACATGGAAATATCTACATCACCATCTGTATAAACATGGAAATATCTACACTTCCATCTTTATAAAGATGTAAATATCAACACCGCAAACTGTATAAACAAGGAAGTATCTACACCGTTATCTGTATAA
This sequence comes from Pan troglodytes, assembly GCF_028858775.2. NCBI lineage: Eukaryota > Metazoa > Chordata > Mammalia > Primates > Hominidae > Pan > Pan troglodytes. Next base: position 5,156,192 of record NC_072417.2, read on the forward strand.
ACATGGAAATACCAACACTGCTACCTGTATAAACATGGAAATATCTACACTGCTCTCTGTATAAACATGGAAATATCTACACCGCTATCTCTATAAACAGGGAATTACCTACACCGCTATCTCTATAAACATGGAAATATCAGCACCGCTATCTCTACAAACATGGAAATATATACTCTGCCATCTCCATAAACATGGAAATACCTACAAAGCCATCTACATAAACAAGGAAATATCTACACGGCCATCTACATGAACATGGAAATATCTACACCGCTATCTCTATAAACATGGAAATATCTACAGCGCCATCTGTATAAACATGCAAATATCTACACCGCCATTTGTAAAAAGATGGAAATATCTACACACTCACCTGTATAAACTTGGAAATATCTACACCGCTGTCTGTGTAAATATGGAAATATCTACACGTCTATCTCTATAAACATGGAAATATCTACAACGCCATCTGCATAAACATCTAAATATCTACATCGCCATCTGTATAAACATGGAAATATCTACACCGCCATCTGTATAAACATGTAAATATCAACGCCGCCATCTGTATAATCATGGAAATATCCCCACGGCCATCTGTATAAACATGGAAATATCAAAACAGCCATCTGTAAAAACCTGGAAATATCTACTCAGTCATCTGTATAAACATGGAAATATCTACAATGCCATCTGTACACACATGGAAATATCTACACGGACATCAGTATAAACATGGAAATATCTACACTGCTATCTCTATAAACATTGAAATTACTAAACCGCTATTTGTATAAACATGGAAATACCTACACTACTATATCGTTAAATATGGAAATATCTACACTGCTATCTCTATAAACATGGAAATATCTACACCGCTATCTGTATAAACTTGGAAATATCTAAACCGCTATCTCTATCAATTTAGAAATAGCTACAACGCTATCTATGTAAACATGGAAATACATAAACTGCTATCTCTATAAACATGGAAATATCTACAACGTTATCTGTGGAAACATGGAAATATCTACACCGCTATCTGTATAAACATAGAAATACCTACTCCGCTATCTGTATGAACATGGAAATATCTACATAACCATCTGTATAAACATGGAAATTTCTACACCGCTATCTCTGTAAACATGGAAATAACTACACCGCTATCTCTATAAACATGGAAATATCTACAATGCCACCTCTATACTCATGAAAATATCTACACTGCCATCTCCATAATTAGGCTACTATCTACACCGCTATCTGTATAAACATGGAAATATCTACACTGCCATCTGTATAAACAAGGAAATATCTACACCGTTATCTCTATGAACATGGAAATAGATACACCACTATCCCTATAAACATGGAAATATCTACACCGCTATCTGTATAAACATGTAAATATCTGCACCGCCATCTCTAAAACATGAAAATATCTACACTGCCATCTCCATAATCGTGGAACTATCTACACCGCCATCTGTGTGAATATGGAGATATCTACACCGCCATCTGAATAAACATGGAAATATCTACAATGCCATATGTGTAAAGATGTAAATATCTACTCCACGAGGTAAAGAAACATGGAAATATCTACACCGCTATCTGTAAACATGGAAATGTCAAAACCGCCATCTGCATAATCATGGAAAAATCCTCACTGCCATCTGTATAAACATGGAAATATCTACACCGCAATTTGTAAAAACATGGAAATATCTACACAGTCATCTGTATAAACTTGGATATATCTAAACATCCGTGAGTATAAACATGGAAATATCTACACTGCCATTTGTATACACATGGAAATATATACACAGCTATCAGTATAAACATGGAAACATATACACTGCTATCTCTATAAACATGGATATACCTACACCGCTTTCTGTATAAACATGGAAATGTCTACACCGATATCTGCATAAACATGGAAATACCGACACCACTATCTGTATAAACTTGGAAATATCTACACTGCTATCTGTATAAACATGGAAATATCTACACCGCCATCTGTATAAACATGGAAATATCTCCACCGCTATGTGCATAAAAATGGAAATATCTACTCCGCTATCTGTATAAACATGAAAATATCTACACCGCTATCTGTATAAACCTGGAAATATCTACAACTCTATCTGTATAAACATGGAAATATCTACACCGCCATCTGTAGAAACCTGGAAATATCTACACATTCATCAGTATAAATATGGAAATATCTACACCGCCATCTGTATAATCCTGGAAATATCTACACAGTCATCAGTATAAACGTGGAAATATCTACACCACCATCTCTGTAAACATGGAAAGATCTACACTGCCATCGGTATACAAATGGAAGTACCTACACAGCCATCAGTATAAACATGGAAACATCTACACCGCTATATCTATACACATGGAAATACCTACACCACTATCTCTATATACATGGAAATAACTACAGTGCAATCTGTATAAACATGGAAATAACTACACCGCCATCTCTATAAACATGAAAATATCTACACCACCATCTCCATAATGATGGAAATACCTACACCACCATTTGTGTAAACATGGAAATAACGATACCGATATCTGTATAAACATGGAAATAACGGTACCGATATCTGTATAAACATGGAAATATCTACACGGCCATCTGTATAATGATGGAAATATCAACAACATGAGCTGAATAAACATGGAAATACCTACACCGCTATCTGTATAAACATGGAAATAACAACACAGCTATCTCTGTAAACATGGAAATACCTACACCACTATCTGTATACACTTGGAAATATCTACACGACTATCTGTATAAACATGGAAATATCTACACCGCCATCTGTATAAACATGGAAATATCTCCACCACGATCTGTATGAACATGGAAATATCTACACTGCTATCTGTATAAAGATGGAAATACCTACACCGTTATCTGTATAAACATGCAAATACCTAAACCGCTATCTGTATAAACATGGAAATATCTACACCTCCATCTGTAAAAACATGGATACACCTACACAGTCATTTGTATAAACATGGAAATATGTGCACCGCTATCTGTATAAACATGGAAATATCTACACCAGTATCTGTGCAAAGATTGAAATATCTACAGCACAATCTGTGCAACGATGGAAATATCTACACCGCTATCTGTGTAAAGATTTAAATATCTACACCACAATCTGTGCAAAGATGGAAATAACTACACCGCTATCTGTGTAAACATGCAAATATCTACACCGCGAGCTGTATAAACATGAAAATATCTACACCACTATCTGTATAAACATGGAAATACCAACACCGCTATCTGTAAACATGGAAATATCTACACTGCTATCTCTATAAACATGGAAATAATTACACCGCCATCTCTATAAACATGGAAATATCTACACCGCTATCTGCATAAACATGGAAATATCTACACCACCATCTGTATAAACTTGTAAATAACTTCACCGCCATCTGTATAAATATGGAAATATCTAAACAGCCATCTGTATAAACATGGAAATATCTCCACCGCTATCTCTATAAAAATGGAAATATCTTCACCGCCACCTGTATAAACATGGAAATAGCTACAACGCTATCTGTATAAACATGAAAATATCTACACCGCTATCTGTATAAACATGAAAATATCTACACCGCTATCTGCATATACATGGAAATATCTACACCGCTGTCTGTATAAAAATGGAAATATCTCCATCGCTATCTGTATATACATGGAAATATCTCCATCGCTATCTCTATAAACATGGAAATATGTACACCGCTATCTTTATAAACATGGAAATATTTACACCACTGTCTGTATAAACATGGAAATATCTACAACACTATCTGTGTAAACATGGAAATATCTACACCGTTTTATGTATAAATGTGGAAATATCTACAACGCTCTCTGTATAAACATGGAAATATCTACACCGCTATCTCTATAAACATGGAAATATCGACACCGCTATCTGCATAAACACCTAAATATCTACACCGCTATCTGTATAAACATGGAAATAACTACACCGCTATCTGTATAAACACGGAAATATCTACAGCCCTATCTCTATAAACATGGAAATGTTTACACTGCTATCTGTATAAACATGGAAATATCTACATGGCTATCTCTGTAAACATGGAAATATCTATACCGTCATCTGTATAAACATGGAAATAACTACACAGTCATCTGTATAAACACGGAATTATCTACAACACTATCTCTAAAAACTTGTAAATATCCACACTGCATCTGTATAAACATGCAAATATCTACACTGCCATCTCCGTAAACATGGAAATATTTACAGCACTATCTGTATAAACATGCAAGTAGCCACTCCGCTATGTGTATAAATGTGGAAATATGTACACCGCCATCTGAATAAACATGGAAATACATACACCGCTATCTTTATAAATATGGAAATATCTACACCACTATCTCTATAAACATGGAAATATCTTCACAGCTATCTGCATAAAAATGGAAATATCTACACCGCTATCTGTATAAACATGGCGGTATCTGCACCACTAACTGCATAAACATGGAAATATCTACACCACTATCTGTATAAACATGGAAATATCTCTATCGCTATCTGTATAAACATGGAAATATCTCCACCACTATCTGTATAAACATGGAAACATCTACACCGCTATCTGTATAAACATGGAAATATCTACAACGCTATCTGTATAAACATGCAAGTATATACAATGCTATCTGTGTAAACATGGAAATATCTACACCGCTGTCTGTGTAAACATGGAAATATCTGCGCCACTATCTGTGTAAAGATGGAAATATCTACAGCACAATCTGTGCAACGATGGAAATATCTACACCGCTATATGTGTAAAGGTGGAAATACCTACACCGAAATCTGTGCAAAGTTGGAAATATTTACACCGCTAACTGTGTACACATGGAAATATCTATACCGCCATCTGTATAAACATGGAAATATCTACACCACTACCTGTATAAAAATGGAAATATCTACACCGCTATCTGTATAACCATGGAAATACCAACACCGCTATCTGTAAACATGGAAATATCTCCACCGCTATGCGTATAAACATGGAAATATATACACCGCGATCTCTATAAACATGGAAATACTTACACCGCCATCTCTATAAACATGGAAATATCTACACCGCTATCTCTATAAACGTAGATATATCTACACCGCCATCTCTATATACATGGAAATATCTACACCGCCATCTGCATAAACATGCAAATATCTACTGCGCCATCTGTATAAACACGGAAATATCTACAAAGCCATCTGTATAAACATGGAAATATTTACACCGCAATCTGAATAAACATGGAATTATCTACACCGCTATCTGTATAAATTTGGAAATATCCACACCGCTATCTTTATACACATGGAAATATCTACACCGCCATCTGTGAAAACATGCAAATATCTACACAGTCATCTGCATAAACATGGAAATATCTACACTTCCGAGACTATAAACATGGAAATCTCGACACTGCCATTTGTATACACACGGAAATATCTTCACAGCCATCTTTATAAACATGGAAATATATACACCACTATCAATAAAAAAACGGAAATTACTACACCGCTATCTGTATACACCTGGAAATATCTTCACAGCCATCTGTATAAACATGGAAATATATACATAGCCATCAATAAAAAAAACGGAAATTCCTACACCACTATTTGTATAAAAATGAAAATATCTACACCGCTATCTGTATAAACATGGAAATACCTACCCCACTGTCTTTATAAACTTGGAAGAAACTACACCACTATCTGTATAAACATGGAAATATCTACATCGCCATCTGCATAAACATGCAAATATCTACAACGCTATCTCTATAAACATGGAAATACCTACAGCGCTATCTCTATAAACATGGAAATATCTACACCGCTATCTCTATAAACATGGAAATATCTACACCGCTATCTCTATAAACATGGAAATACATACAACGCCATCTCTATACACATGGAAAAACCTACACCGCCATCTACATAAACAAGGAAATATCTCCACGGCGATCTGTAAAAACATAGAAATATCTACATCGCTATCTCTATAAACATGGAAATAACTACACCGCCATCTGTTAAAACATAGAAATATCTCCACAGGCATCTGTATAAACATGGAAATATTTACACCACCATCTGTATAAACATGGAAATATCTACACCAACATCTGTATAAACATGGAAATATCTACAGTGCCATCTGTGTACACATGGAAATATGTACACAGCCATCTGTAGAAACATGGAAATATCAACACCGCTATCTCTATAAACATGGAAATACCTACAACGCTATCTCTATAAACATGGAAATATCTACACTGCTATCTCTATAAACATGGAAATATCTACACGATCATCTGTATAAACATGAAAATATCTACACTGTCATTTCCATAATCATGGAACTACCTACATCGCTATCTGTATAACAATGGAAATATCTACACTGCCATCTGTATAATCATGGAAATATCTACACAGACATCTGTATAAACATGGAAATATCTACACAGCCATCTGTATAAAAATGGAAATATCCACACAGCTACCTGAATAAACTTGGAAATATCTACACTGCTATCTGTATAAATATGGAAATATCTACACCAATATCGTTATATACATGGAAATATCTACACCACTATCTGTATAAACATGGATATATCTACAATGATATCTGTATGTACATGGAAATACCTACACCGCCATCTGTAAAAACATGGAAATATATACACCGCTATCTCTATAAACATGGAAATGTCAAAACCGCTGTCTGTATATACATGGAAATATCTACATGGCTATCACTAAAAACATGGAAATATCTTCACCGTATACAGATCTACAATGCTATCTGTATGAATATGGAAATAGCTACCCCGCGATCTCTATAAACATGGATATGTCTACACCGCTATCTTTATAATCATGGAAATATCCACACTGCCACCTGTATAAACATGGAAATACCTACACTGCCATCTGTATACACATGGAAATATCTACACAACCTTCTGTATAATCATGCAAATATCTACACCGTTATCTCTATAAACATGGAGATACCTGCACCACCCTCTGTATAAACATGGAAATATCTACACTGCCTTCTGTATACACATGGAAATATCTGCACAGCCATCTGTATAAACATGGAAATATATACACCGCTATCTCTATAAACATGGAAATTCCTATAGCGGTATCTCTATAAACATGGAAAAATCTGCACCGCTATCTCTATAAACATGGAAATATCTACACCACCATCGCTATAAACATGAAAATATCTACACTGCATTTCCATAATCATGGAAAAATCTACACCGCCATCTGTATAAAAATGGAAATATCTACACCACCATCTGTATAAACATGGAAATATCTACGCAGCCAACTCTATAAACATGGAAATATCTACACCACCATCTGTATAAACATGGAAATATCTACACCGCAATCTGTGTAAACATGAAAATATCCACACCGCTATCTCTATAAACATGGAAATATTTACACCGCCATATGTATAAACGTGGAAATATCTTCAGGGCTGTGGAAACATGGAAATATCTATACCGCTATGTGTATAAACATGGAAACACCAACACTGCTATCTGTATAAAATGGAAATATCTACACCGCTATCTCTGTAAACTTGGATACCCAACACCGCTTTCTCTATAAACATGGAAATATCTACATCGCAATCTCTATAAACATGGAAATATCTACACCACCATCTCTATAAACATGAAAATATCTACACCGCCATCTTCAGAAACATGGCTGTATCTACACCGCCATCTGTATAAACATGGAAATATGTACACCACTATCTGTATAAACATCGAAAAATCTTCACTGCCATCTGTATAAAGATGGAAATATCTGCACTGCGGGTTGTATAATCATGGAAATATCTACACCACTATCTCTATAAACATGGAAATATCTACACCGCTATCTGTATACACCTGGAAAGATGTACACAGCTATCTGTATAAACAAGGAAATATGTACAACGCTGTCTCTCTAAACATGGAAATGCCTACACCGCTATCTGTATAAACATGGAAATATCTACATCGTTATCTCTATAAACATGAAAATATCTACACTGACATATGCATGAACATGGAAATAACTTCACAGTCATCTGTATAAACATGGAAATATCTACACCACCATCTGTATAAACATGGAAATATCTACACGGAAAGCTGTATAAACATGGAAATATCTAGACAGTCATCTCTATAAACATGGAAATATCTCTACCGCTATCTGTATAAACATGGAAATACCCACACCGCTATCTGTATAAACATTCAAATAGCCACACCGCTCTCTGTATAAAGATGGAAATGTCTGCACCGCTATCTTTATAAACATGGAAATATCTGCAACTCTATCTGTGTAAACATAGAAATATCTACACCACTATCTGTAAAACGTGGAAAAATCTACACCGCTCTCTGTATAAACCTGGAAATATCTACACCGATGTCTGTATAAACAAGGAAATATCTACACCCCCATCTGTATAAACATGGAAATACCTACACCGCTATCTGTGTAAATATGGAAATATCCACACCGCTATCTCTATAAACATGGAAATACCTACATCGATTTCTCTATAAACATGGAAATATCTAGACCGCAATCTCTATATACATGGAAATATCTACACCGTCTTCTCTATATACATGAAAATATCTACACCGCCATCTTCAGAAACATGGATGTATCTACACCGCCATCTGTATAAACATGGAAATATCTACACCGCAATCTGTATAAATATGGAAATACATACACCGCTACCTCTATAGACATGTAAATATCTACACCGCCATCTATATAAACATGGAAATATCTGCAATGCCATGTGTATAAAAATGGAAATATCTACACTGCGAGCTGTATAAACATTGAAATATCTACACCGCTATCTGTATAAACATGGAAATACCAACACCGTTATCTGTATAAACATGGAAATATGTACACTGTTATCTCAATAAACATGAAAATACTTACACCACCATCTCTATAAGCATGGAAATATTTACAAGGCTATCTCTATAAACATAGAAATAACTACAACGCCATCCCTATAAACATGGAAATATCTACACCGCCATCTGCATAAACATAGAAATACCTACACAGACATCTGTATAAACATGGAAATATCTACACTGCCATCTGTATAAACTTGGAAATATCTACACTGACATCTGTAGAAAGATGGAAATGTCTACAAAGCGATCTGCATAAACATGGGAATTTCTACGCTGCTACCTGTATAAACGTGGAAATATCTACACCGCTATCTGTATCAACATGGAAATAACTACACCGCAATCTGTATAAACATGGAAATAACTACAATGCTATCTCTGTAAACATGGAAATATCTACACAGCTATCTGTGTAAACTTGGAAATATCTACAACGCTGTCTGTGTAAATTTGGCAATAATTACACCGCAATCTGTGCAAAGATGAAAATATCTACACCTCTATCTCTTTAAATATGGAAATATATACACCGCTATCTGTATAAACATGGAAATATCTACACTGCCATCTGTATAAACCTTTAAATATGTACAGCGCCACCTGTATAAACATGGAAATATCTACACTGCCATCTGTACACACATGGAAATATGTACACAGCAATCTGTATAATCATGGAAATATCTACACCGCTATCTCTATAAACATGGAAATATCTACACCGCTATCTGTATAAACATGGTAATATCTACACCAGTATCTGCATAAACATGGAAATATCTACACCGCTATCTGTATAAACATGGAAATATGTACAATGCTATCTGTGTAAACATGGAACTATCAACATAGCTATCTGTGTAAACTTGGAAATATCTACCCAGCTATCAGTGTAAAAATGGAAATATTTACACAGCAATCTGTGTAAAGATGGAAATATCTACACCGCTATCTCCGTAAACATGGAAATATCTACACCGCTATCTGTATAAACATGGAAATATCTATACGGCAGTCTCTATAAACATGGAAATATCTCCACCGCTATCTCTATAAACATGAAAATATCTACACCGCTTTCTGTATAATCATCGATATATCTACACCGCAATCTGTATAAACATGGAAATATCTATCACGCTATGTGTGTAAACATGGAAATATCTACACCGCGGTCTGTATAAACATGTTAATATCTAAACCACAATGTGTATAAACATGTAAATTTCTACACCACGATCTGTATAAACCTGGAAATATGTACACCGGTATCTGTATAAAGATGGAAATACCTTCACCGATATCTGTGCAAACATGAAAATATCTACACCGCCATCTCTATAAACATGGAAATATCTACACTGCCATCTCTATAAAGATGGAAATATCTACACCGCGAGCTGTATAAACATGGAAATATCTACACCGCTATCTGTATAAACATGGAAATACCAACACTGTTATCTGTATAAACATGGAAATATCTACACCGTTATCTCAATAAACATGAAAATACTTACACCACCATCTCTATAAGCATGGAAATATTTACAAGGCTATCTCTATAAACATAGAAATAACTACAACGCCATCCCTATAAACATGGAAATATCTACACCGCCATCTGCATAAACATAGAAATACCTACACAGACATCTGTATAAACATGGAAATATCTACACTGCCATCTGTATAAACTTGGAAATATCTACACTGACATCTGTAGAAAGATGGAAATGTCTACAAAGCGATCTGCATAAACATGGGAATTTCTACGCTGCTACCTGTATAAACATGGAAATATCTACACCGCTATCTGTATCAACATGGAAATAACTACACCGCAATCTGTATAAACATGGAAATATCTACAATGCTATCTCTGTAAACATGGAAATATCTACACAGCTATCTGTGTAAACTTGGAAATATCTACAACGCTGTCTGTGTAAATTTGGCAATAATTACACCGCAATCTGTGCAAAGATGAAAATATCTACACCTCTATCTCTTTAAATATGGAAATATATACACCGCTATCTGTATAAACATGGAAATATCTACACTGCCATTTGTATAAACCTTTAAATATCTACAGCGCCACCTGTATAAACATGGAAATATCTACACTGCCATCTGTACACACATGGAAATATGTACACAGCAATCTGTATAATCATGGAAATATCTACACAGCCATCTGTATAAACATGGAAATATCTACACCGCTATCTGTATAAACATGGTAATATCTACACCACTATCTGTATAAACATGGAAATATCTACACCGCTATCTGTATAAACATGGAAATATGTACAATGCCATCTGTGTAAACATGGAACTATCTACACAGCTATCTGTGTAAACTTGGAAATATATACCCAGCTATCAGTGTAAAAATGGAAATATCTACACAGCAATCTGTGTAAAGATGGAAATATCTACACCGCTATCTCCGTAAACATGGAAATATCTACACCGCTATCTGTATAAACATGGAAATATCTATACTGCAGTCTCTATAAACATGGAAATATCTCCACCGCTATCTATATAAACATGAAAATATCTACACCGCTTTCTGTATAATCATGGATATATCTACAACGCAATCTGTATAAACATGGAAATATCTATCACGCTATGTGTGTAAACATGGAAATATCTACACCGCGGTCTGTATAAACATGTTAATATCTAAACCACTATCTGTATAAACATGTAAATTTCTCCACCACGATCTGTATAAACCTGGAAATATCTACACCGCTATCTGTATAAACATGGAAATATCTTCACCGATATCTGTGCAAACATGAAAATATCTACACCGCCATCTCTATAAACATGGAAATATCTACACTGCCATCTCTATAAAGATGGAAATATCTACACCGCGAGCTGTATAAACATGGAAATATCTGCAATGCTAGTTCTATGAACATGGAAATACCAACACCGCTATCTGTATAAACATGGAAATACCTACACCGCCATCTGTATAAACATGGAAATATCTACACAACTATCTCTATAAACATGGAAATACCTACACCGCCATCTCTATACACATAGAAATATCTACACCGCTATCTCTATAAACATAGAAATATCTACACCGCCATCTCTATAAACATGGAAATATTTACACCGCCATCTGCATGAACATGGAAATATCTATGCTGCTATCTCTATAAACATGGAAATATCTACACTGTCATCTGTATAAACATGGAAATATCTACAACGCTATCTGTGTAAACATGGAAATATCTACACAGCTATCTGTGTAAACTTTGAAATATCTACACAGGTATCTGTGTAAAAATGGAAATATCTACACCGGTATCTCTGTAAACATGGAAATATCTACACCGCGGTCTGTATAAACATGGAAATATCTACTCCGCTATCTGTATAAACATGGAATTATTTACATCGCTATCTGCATAAACTTGGAAATATTTCCACCGCAATCTGTGTAAACCTAGAAATATCTACACTGCTATCTTTATAAACATGGAATTATCTACACTGTCATCTGTATAAACATGGAAACATCTTCACCGCTATCCGTATAAACATGGACATATCTACACCGCTATCTGTATAACTATGGAAATATATACACCGCAATCTCTATAAACATGGAAATGTCTACACCGCTATCTCTGTAAACACGGAAATATCTACACCGCTACCTGTATAAACATGGAAGTATCTACACTGTCATCTGTATATACATGGAAATAGCTACACTGTCATCTCTATAAACATGGAAACATCTACACCACTATCTGTATAAACGTGGAAATATCTACACTGCCATCTGTATAAACATGGAAATATCTACACAGCCATCTCTATAAACATGGAATTATCTACAACGCTATCTGTATAAACATGGAAATATGTAAACCGCAATCTGTGCAAATATGGAAATATCTACACCTCTATCTCTGTAAATATGGAAATATCTACACTGCTATCTGTATAAACATGGAAATATCTACAGCGCAATCTGCATAAACATGGATATATCTACACCGCTATCTGTATAAACATGGAAATATCTACACCGCTATCTGTATAAACGTGGAAATATCTACACTGCTATCTGTATAAACGTGGAAATATCTACACCGCTATCTGTATAAACGTGGAAATATGTACAACGCATTCTGTGCAAATATGGAAATATCTACACCTCTATCTCTGTAAATATGGAAATATCTACACCGCTCTCTGTATAAACATGGAAATATCTACACCGCTATCTGTATAAACATGGAAACATCTATACCGCTATCTGTATAAACATGGAAATATCAACACCACTATCTGTATAAATATGGAAATATCTACACCGCTATCTCTATAAACATGGAAATGTCTACACCGCTGTCTGTATAAACATGGAAATATATTCATGGCTATCTCTCTAAACATGGAAATATCTTCACCGCCATATGTATAAACATGGAAATACCTACACAATCATCTTTATAAACATAGAAATATCTACCCCACTATCTGTATAAACATGGAAATATCTACACTGCAATCTACATAAACATGGAAATATCTACAGAGCCATCTCTATAAACATGGAAATATCTACACTGCCGTCTCTATAAACATAGATATATCTACATCGCTATCTGTATAAACATGGAAATATCCACACCGCTATCTGTGTAATATGGAAATATTTACTCCGCCATCTGTAAAAAACATGGAAATATCTACACATTCATCTGTATAAACATGGAAATATCTACACCACAATGTGTATAAACATGGAAATATCTACACGGCCACATGTATACACTTGGAAATATCTACACAGCCATCTGTATAAACATGGAAATATCTACACCGCTATCTCTATAAACATGGAAATACCTGCACCGCTATGTGTATAAACACGGAAATATCTACACCGCTATCTGTATATACTTGGAAATATCTACACCGCCATCAGTATAAACATGGAAATATCTACAATGACATCTGTATAGACATGGAAATGCCTACACCGCAAACTGTGTATAGATGGAAACAGCAACACCGCCATCTGTAAAAACATGGAAATATCTAAACCGCTATCTGTATAAACATGGAAATATCTACAATGCGGTCTGCATAAACATGGAAATTTCTACACCACTATCTGTATAAACATGGAAATATCTACACCACGATCTGAATAAACATGGAAATATTTACACCGCTATCTGTATAAACATGGAAATATCTACACCGCTATGTCTATAAACATGGAAATATCTACAAAGCCATCTGTATAAACATGGAAATATCCACACAGCCCTCTGTATAAATATGGAAATATCTGCATAGGCATCTGTATAAACATGGAAATATCTACAACGCTATCTGTATAAACATGGAATTACCTACACCGCTGTCTCTATAAACATGGAAATATGTACACCGCTGTGTGTATAAACATGGAAATATCTCCACTGCTGTCTGTATAAACATGGAAATATCTCCACCGTTATCTGTATAAACATGAAAATATCTACAGCACCATCTCTATAAACATTGAAATATCTACATTGCAATCTGTAAAAACATGGAAATACCTACACAGTCATCTGAATAAACATGGAGATAACTACACCGCCATCTGTATAAACATGGAAATATCTACACAGCCATGTGTGCATACATGGAAATATCTACACTGCTCTCTATATAAACATGGAAATGACTACACCGCTATCTGTATATATATGGAAATATCTACACTGCCATCTACATATCCATAGAAATATCTGCACCGCCGTCTGTATAAATATGGAAATATCAACACGGTCATCTGTGTATAGATGGAAATATCAACACCGCCATCTGTACAAACATGGAAATATCTGCACCGCTATCTGTATAAACATGGAAATATCTACACCGCGGTCTGTATAAACATGGAAATATCTACACCGCTATCTGTATAAACATGGAAATATATACACCGCTATCTCTATAAACATGGAAACATCTACACCGTGATCTGTATAAACATGGAAGTATTTACACTGATATCTGTATAAACATGGAAATTTCTACACCGTTATCTGTATAAATATGGAAATATCTACACCGCTATCTCTATAAACATGGAAATATCTACACCGCCATCTGCATAAACATGGAAATACCTACACAGTCATCTGTGTAAACATGGAAATATCTACACCACCATCTGTATAAACGTGGATATATCTACAATGCCATCTGTATACACATGGAAATACCTACACGGCAATCTGTGTATAGATGGAAACATCAACACCGCCATCTGTACAAACATGGAAATATCTACACTGCTATCTCTATAAACATGGAAATATCTACACTGCGGTCTGTATAAACATGGAAATATGTACACCGGTATCTGTATAAACATGGAAATATCTACACCACGATCTGTATAAACATGGAAATATATACACCACGATCTGTATAAACATGGAAATATCTGCACCGCTATCTCTATAAACATGGAAATATCTACAAAGCCATCTGTATGAACATGGAAATACCTACAGAGTCATGTGTAGGAACTTAGAAATATCTAAACTGCCATCTGTATAAACATAGAAATATCTACACAGCCCTCTTTATAAATATGGAAATATCTGCATAGGTATCTGTATAAACATGTCAATATCTGCACCGCTATCTGTATAAACATGGAAATACCTACACCGCTGTCTCTATAAACATGGAAATATGTTCACCGCTATGTGTATAAACATGGAAATATCTCCACTGCTGTCTGTATAAACATGGAAATATCTCCACCGTTATTTGTATAAACATGGAAATATCTCCATCGCTATCTTTATAAACATGGATATATCTACACCGTTATCTGTATAAATATGGAAATATCTACACCGCAATCTGTATAAATATGAAAATAACTGCACCGCCATTTTTGTAAACATACAAATATCTACAGAGTCATCTGTATACACTTGGAAATATCTACACAGCCATCTGTATAAACATGGATGTATCTACACAACTATCTCTATAAACAAGGATATACCTACAGCGCTATCTCTATAAACACGGAAATATGAACACCACAATCTCTACAAACATGGAAATATCTACACCGCCATCTATATAAACATGAATATATCTACACTGCCATCTCCATAAACATGGTACTATCTACAACGCCATCTGTATAAACATGGAAATATCTACACCACTATCTGTTTAAAGATGGAAATATCTACAACGCAATCTCCATAAACATGGAAATATCTACACCGCCATCTGTTTATACATGGAAATATCTACACAGACATCTGTTTATACATGGAAATATCTACACCGCTATCTGTATAAACAATCTAATAACTACACCGCTATCTGTATAAATGTGGAAATATTTGCACCGCTATCCCTATAAACATGGTAATATCAACACCGCGATCTGTATAAACATGGAAATATCTACACCATGATCTGTATAAACATGGAAATATCTACACCGCCATCTCTATAAACATGGAAATATCTACAATGCCATCTGTAAAAACATGGAAATACCTATACAGTCATCTGTATAAACATGGAAATATCTACACAGCCATCTGTATAAACATGGAAATACCTACACAGTCATGTGTAGAAACATGGAAAAATCTACACTGCCATCTGTATAAACATGGAAATATCTACACAGCCCTCTGCATAAATATGGAAATATCTGCATAGGCATCTATATAAACATGGAAATATCTGCACCGCTATCTGTATAAACATGGAAATATCTACACTGCAGTCTGTATAAACACGGAAATATCTACACCGGTATCTGTATAAACATGGAAATATCTACACCACGATCTGTATAAACATGGAAATATTTACACCGCTATCTCTAAACATGGAAATATCTACACCACTATCTCTATAAACATAGAAATATCTACACCGTCATCTGTATTAACATGGAAATATCTACACACTCATCTGTAGAAACCTGGAAATATCTACACTCTCCTCTATATAAACATGGAAATATCTGCAATGCCATCTGTAGAAAGATGGAAATATCTTCACCGCAATGTGTGTAAACATGGAAATATCTACACCGATATCTGTAAAAATATGGAAATATCTACACCGCTATCTATATAAACATGGAAATATCTACACCGCGATCTGTATAAACATGGAAATATCTACACCGCTATCTGTATAAACATGGAAATATCTACAAAGCTATCTCTATAAACATGGAAATATCTACACCGCTATCTGTATAAACGTCGAAATATCTACGCTGTCATCTGTATAAACATGGAAATATCTAAACTGCCATCTGTGGATAGATGAAAATATCTTCACCACGATCTGTATAAATATGAAAATATCTACACTGCTATCTTTGTAAAGATGGAAATATCTTCACCGCAATCTGTGCAAAGATGGAAATATCTACCCCGCTATCTCTGTAAACATGGAAATACCTACGCCACTATCTGTATAAACATGGAAATATCTACATCGCTATCTGTATAAACATGGGCATATCTACACCGTTATCTGTATAAACATGGAAATATCTACTGTGCTATCTGTATAAATATGGAAATATCTACTCAGCCATTTGTGTAAACATACAAATATCTACATAGTCATCTGTATACACATGGAAATATCTACACAGCCATCTGTATAAACATGGATGTATCTACACAACTATCTCTATAAACAAGGAAATACCTACAGCGCTATCTCTATAAACATGGAAATATGAACACCACAATCTCTACAAACATGGAAATATCTACACCGCCATCTATATAAACATGAAAATATTTACACCGCCATCTCCATAAACATGGAACTATCTACACCGCCATCTGAATAAACATGTAAATATCTACACTGCTATCTATATAAATATGGAAATATCTACACTGCTATCTCTACAAACATGGAAATATCTACACCGCTATCTGTATAAACATGGAAATATCTACACCGCCATCTCTATACACATGGAAATAACTCCACCGCTGTCTCTATAAACACGGAAATATCTACAAAGCCATCTCCATAAACCTGAAAATATCTACACCGCCATCTCCATAAACATGGAACTATCTTCAACATCATCTGTGTAAAAATGGAAATATCTACACCGCTATCTCTAGAAAGACGGAAAATTCTACACCGTGATCTGTATAAACATGGAAATATCTACAACGCTACCTGTATAAACATGGAAATACCTACACCGCTATCTGTATGAACATGGAAATATCTACACCACGATCTGTATAAACATGTAAATATCTACACCGCTATCTGTAAAAACATGGAAATATCTACACCGCCATCTGAATAAACATGGAAATATCTACACCGCTAATTGTATAAATATGGAAATATCTACACCGCCATCTCTATAATCATGGAAATAGCTACACCACTATCTGTATAAACATGGAAATATCTACAGCGCTATCTCTATAAACATGGAAATATCTACACCGCCATCTGTATAAACATGGAAATATCTACACAGTCATCTGCATAATCCTGGAAATATCTACAACACCATTTCTATAAACATGGAAATACCTACACCGCTATCTGTATAAACATGGAAATATCTAAACCGCTATCTCTATAAACATGGAAATGTCTACACCGCTATCTCTATAAACCTGGAAATACCTACACCGCTATCTGTATAAACATGGAAATATCTGCACCGCTATCTGTAAAAACTTTTAAATAGCTACACCGCTATCTGTATAAACTTGGAAATATCTACACCGCTATCTTTATAAACATGGAAATATCTACACCACCATCTGTATAAACATGGAAATATCTATACAGTCATCTGAATAAACATGGAAATATCTCCACTGCTATCTGTATAAACATGAAAATATCTACACCGCTATCTGCATAAACCTGGAAGTATCTACACCGATATCTGCATAAAAATGGAAATATCTACACCGCCATCTGTATAAACTTGTAAATATCTTCACCGCCATCTTTATAAATAGAGAAATATCTACACAGCCATCTGTATAAACATGGAAATATCTCCACCGCTATCTGTATAAAAATGGAAATATCTACACCGCTTTATGTATAAACGTGGAAATATCTGCACCGCTATTTGTACAAACATGGAAATATCTGCACCGCTATCTGCATAAACACCTAAATATCTACACCGCTATCTGTATAAACATGGAAATAACTACACCGCTATCTGTATAAACATGGAAATATCTACACCCCTATCTCTATAAACATGGAAATGTTTACACCGCTATCTGTATAAACATGGAAATATCTACATGGCTATCTCTATAAACATGGAAATATCTATACCGTCATCTGTATAAACATGGAAATACCTACACAGTCATCTGTATAAACATGGAAATATCTACACCACTATCTGTGTAAACATGGAAATATCTACCCTGCATCTGTATAAACATGCAAATAGCCACACCGCTATGTGTATAAATGTGGAAATATCTACACCGCCATCTGAATAAACATGGAAATACATACACCGCTATCTTTATAAATATGGAAATATCTACACCGCTATCTGTATAAACATGGAAATATCTACACAGCTATCTGTATAAAAATGGAAATATCTACACCGCTATCTGTATAAACATGGAGGTATCTGCACCGATATCTGTATAAACATGGAAATATCTACACCACAACCTGTATAAACATGGAGCTATCTACACCACTATCTGCATAAAAATGGAAATATCTACACCGCAATCTGTATAAACATGGAAATATCTCCATCGCTCTCTGTATAAACATGGAAATTCCTACACCGCTATCTCTATAAACATGGAAATATCTACACCGCAATCTCTATAAACATGGAAATATCTACACCGCCATCTCTATAAACATGAAAATATCTACACCACCATCTCCATAAAGATGGAACTATCTACACCACCATTTGTGTAAACATGGAAATAACGACACCGATATCTGTATTAACATGCTAATATCTACACTGCCATCTGTATAACGATGGAAATGTCTACATCGTGAGCTGAATAAACATGGAAATGTCTACAACGCTCTCTGTATAAACATGGAAATACCAACACCGCTATCTGTATAAACATGTAAATATCTACTCCGCTATCTGTATAAACATGGAAATACCAACACAGCTACCTGTATAAACATGGAAATATCGACACCGCTATCTGTATAAACATGGAAATTTCTACACCACTATACCCATAAACATGGAAGTACCTACAACGCCATCTGTATAAACATGGAATTTTCTGCACTACTATGTCTATAAACATAGAAATATCTACACCGTCATCTCTATAAACATGGAAATATCTACAACGCTATCTGCATAAACGTGGAAATATCTACACCGCTATCTGTATAAACTTGGAAATATCTACAACACGATCTGAATCAACATGGAAATATCTACACCACTATCTGTATAAACATGGAAATATCTACACCGTTATCTCTATAAACATTTAAATAACTAAACAGCCATCTGTATAAACCTGGAAATATCTACAACGGGATCTGTATACACATGGAATTATCTAAACCACTATCTGTATAAACATGGAAATATCTACACCACTATCTCTATAAACATGGAAAATCTACACCACCATGTCTATAAACATGGAAATATCTACACTGCCGTTTGTATACAAATGGAAATATCTACACAGCCATCTGTATAAACATGGAAATATCTACACTGCTATCTCTATAAACATGGAAATAACTACACAGGTATCTCTAGAATCATGGAAATATCTACAACGAAATCTCTATAAGTATGGAAATATCTACACCGCCATCTCTGTAAACATGAAAATATCTACACCGCAATCTACATTATCATGGAACTAACTACACCACCATCTGTATAAACTTGGAAATATCTATACTGCTTTCTGTATAAACATGGAAACATCTATACTTCCATCTGTATAAAGATGGAAATATCTATACCGCAAGTTGTGTAAACATGGAAATATATAAACTGCTATTCGTATAAACATGGAAATACCATCACCGCTATCTGTATAAACGTGGAAATATCTACACCGCTATCAGTATAAACATGGAAATATCTCCACAACTATCTTTATAAACATGGACATACCTACACCGCCATCTCCATAAACATGGTAATATCAACACCGATATCTGCATAAGCATGGAAATATCTTCACCGCTATCTGTGCGAACATGGAAATATTTACATCGCTATCTGTATAAATATGGAAATATCTGCAGTGCTATCCCTATAAACATGGAAATTTCTACACCGCTATCTGTATAAACATGGAAATATCTACACTGATATCTCTATGAACATGAAAATATCTACACCAACATCTGTATAAACATGGAAATATCTCCACAGCCATCTGTATAAACATGGAAATATCTACACTGCCATCTGTACAAACATGGAAATATCTACACAGCCATCTCTGTAAACATGGAAATATCCACATCGATAACTGTATAAAAATGGAAATACCTACACCGCTATCTGTATAAACATGGAAGCATCTATAACGCTATCCCTATAAACATGGAAATAACAACACCACTATCCGTATAAACATGGAAATATGTACACTGCTACCTCTATAAACATAGAAATATCCACACCGTTATCATTATAAACATGGAAATACCAACACCGCTATCTCTATAACATGGAAATATCTACACCGCCGTCTGTATAAACATGGAAATATCTACACAGCTATCTGTATAAACATGGAAATATCTGCAATGCTATCTGTGTAAACATGGAAATATCTACACTGCTATGTCTATAAATATCGAAATATCTACAACGCTAATTGTGGAAACATGGAAATATCTACACAGCTATCTGTGTAAACTTGGTAATATCTACAACGCCTTCTGTATAAACATGGAAATATCTACACCGCTATCTGTATAAATATGGAAATATCTACACTGCTGTCCATAGAAACATGGAAATATCTACACCGCGATCTGTATAAATATGGAAATATCTACACTGCATTCTCTATAAACATGGAAATATCTACACCGCCATCTCTATAAACATGAAAATATCTACAGCGCCATCTCCATAATCATGGAACTAACTACACCGCCATGTGTATAAACGTGGAAATATCTACACCGCTTTCTGTATAAACATGGAAACATCTACACTGCCATCTGTATAAAGATGGAAATAACTATACCGCGAGCTGTATAAACATGGAAATATCTAAATTGCTATCTGTATAAACATGGAAATACCAACTCCGCTATCTGTATAAACGTGGAAATATCTACACCGCTTTATTTATAAATATGGAAATATCTACACCAATATCTCTATTAACATGGAAATACCTACACCGCTATCTGTATAAACATGGAAATATGTACACCGATATCTCTATAAACATGAAGATATCTACAGCAACATCTGTATAATCATGGAAATATCTACACCGCCATCTGTATAAACATGAAAATATCTACACAGCCATCTCTATGAACATGGAAATATCTACAGTGCTAACTGTATAAAAATGAAAATACCTACAACATTATCTGTAGAACCACAGAAATATCTACACCGCTATCCCTATAAACATGGAAATATTAACACCGCTATCTGCATAAACATGGAAATATCTACACCGCTACCTGTATAAACATGGAAATACCTTCACCGCTATCACTATAAACGTGGAAATACCTACACCGGTATGTCTATAACATGGAAAAATCCACACCGCCATCTGTACTAACATGGAAATATCTAAACCGCTATCTGTATAAACATGGAAATATTTACAACCGTATCTGTGTAAACATGGAAATATCTACACCGCTATCTCTATAAAGATGGAAATATCTACACCGCTATCTGTATAATCGTGGAAATATCTACACTGCTATCTGTATAAACGTGGAAATATCTACACTGCTATCTGTATAAACGTGGAATTATCTACACTGCTATCAGTATAAACGTGGAAATATCTACACCGCTATCTGTATAAACATGGAACTATCTACACCGCTATCTTTATAAACATGGAAATATCTACATCGCCATCTGTAAACAGGAAAATATCTACATCGCTATCTGCATAATCATGGAAATATCTACACCGCCATCTACATAAACAAGGAAATAACTACACCGCCATCTGTATAAACATGGAGATATCTACACCGCGACCTGTATAAACATGGAAATATCTACACCGCTATCTGTATAAACATGGAAATATCTACACCACGATCTGTATAAAGATGGAAATATCTACACCACGATCTGTATAAACATGGAAATATCTACACCACTATCTGTATAAACATGGAAATATCTGCACCACAATCTGTATAAACATGGAAATATCTACAGCGATATCTTTATAAATATGGAAATATCTACATGACTATCTCTATAAACGTGGAAATGCCTACACCGGTATCTGTATAAACATGGAAATATCTACATGGCTATCTCTATAAACATGGAAATATCTACACGGCCATCTGTTTAAACATGGAAATAAGTACACAGTCATCTGTATTAACATGGAAATATCTACACCACCATCAGTATAAACATGGAAATATCTACACTGCCATTTGTATAAACATGGAAATATATACACAGCCATCTCTATAAACATGGAAATAGCTACACCGCTATCTGTATAAACATGTAAATATCTACACCAACATCTGTATAAAGATGGAAATATCTACACCGCGAGCTGTATAAACATGGAAATATGTACACCGCTATTTGTATAAACAAGGAAATATGTACACCGCCATCCGTTTAAACTTGGAAATATATACACAGACATCTGTTTATACATGGAAATATCTACACCGCTATCTGTATAAACATGCTAATAACTACACTGCTATCTGTATAAATGAGGAAATATCTGCACCGCTATCCCTATAAACATGGTAATATCAACACCGCGATCTGTATAAACATGGAAATATCTACACCATGATCTGTATAAACTTGGAAATATCTACACCGTGATATGTATAAACATGGAAATATCTACACCGTGATCTGTATAAACATGGAAATATCTACACCGCCATCTCTATAAACAGGGAAATATCTACACCCATATCTGGATAAACATGGAAATATCCACACAGCTATCTCTATAAACATGGAAAAATCAACACCGCTATCTCTATGAACATGGAAATACCTACACCGCCATCTGTATAAACATGGAAATATCTACACCGCGGTCGGTATAAACATGGAAATATCTACACCGCTATCTGTATAAACATGGAAGTATCTCCACTGCTATCTCTATAAACATCGAAATATCTACACCGCCGTCTGTATAAACATGGAAATACTTACAAAGTTATCGGTATAAACATGGAAATATCTACACCGCCATCTGTATAAACATGGAAATATCTACACCATGATCTGTATAAACATGGAAATACTTACACCGCTATCTGTATAAACATGGAAATATCTACACAGTTTTCTGTATAAATATGGAAATATCTACAACGCTATCTCTATAATCATGGAAATATCTACACCGCCATCTGTATAAGCATGGAAATATCTACACTGCCATCTGTATAAAGACGGAAATATCTACACCGCGAGCTGTATAAACATGGAAATAGCTACACCGCGATCTGTATAAACATGGAAGTATATACACCACGATCTGTATAAACATGGAAATATCTACAATGCCATCTGTATTCACATGGAAATACCTACACGGCAATCTGTGTATAGATGGAAACATCAACACAGCCATCTGTAAAAACATGTAAATATCTACACCGCTATCTGTATAAACATGGAAATATCTACACAGCTATCTCTATAAACAGGGAAATATGTACACCGCCATCTCTATAACCATGGAAATACCTACAAAGTCATCTGCATAAACATGGAAATATCTACAGAGCCATCTGTATAAACGTGGAAATATCTGCACAGCCATCTTTATATACATGGAAATATCGACACCGCTACCTGTATAGACATGGAAATAACTACAACGCTATTTGTATAAACAAGGAAATATCTACACCGCCATCTGTTTAAACATGGAAATATATACACAGACATCTGTTTATACACGGAATTATCTACATCGCTATCTGTATAAACATGCTAATAACTACACCGCTATCTGTATAAATGTGGAAATATTTGCACCTCTATCCCTATAAACATGGTAATATCAATACCGCGATCTGTATAAACATGGAAATATCTACACCATGGACTGTATAAACATGGAAACATCTACACCGTGATCTGTATAAACATGGAAATATCTACACCGCCATCACTACAAACATGGAAATATCTACACCCCTATCTGTAAAAACATGGAAATATCCACACCGCTATCTCTATAAACATGGAAAAATCAACACCGCTATCTCTACGAACATGGAAATATCTACACCACCATCTCTATAAACATGGAAATATCTACACCGCGATCAGTATAAACATGGAAATATCTACACCGCTATCTGTAAAAATATGTAAATATCTCCACTGCTATCTCTATAAACATGGAAATATCTACACCGCCATCTGTATAAACATGGAAATACCTATAGAGTCATCTGTGTAAACATGGAAATATCTACACCACCATTTGTATAAACATGGAAATATCTACAATGCCATCCGTATACACATGGAAATACCAACACAGCAATCTGTGTATAGATGGAAACACCAACACCGCCATCTGTACAAACATGGAAATATCTACATTGCTATCTCTATAAACATGGAAATATCTACACTGCGGTCTGTGTAATCATGGAAATATCTACACCGGTATCTGTATAAACATGGAAATATCTAAATCACGATTTGTATAAACATGGAAATATTTACACCGCTATCTGTATAAACATGGAAATGTCTGCACCGCTATCTCTATAAACATGGAAATATCTACAAAGCCATCTGTTTAAACATGGAAATAACTACAAAGTCATGTGTAGGAACATGGAAATATCTACACTGCCATCTGTATAAACATAGAAATATCTACACAGCCCTCTGTATAAATATGGAAATATCTGCATAGGAATCTGTATAAACATGGAAATATCTGCACTGCTATCTGTATAAACATGGAAATACCTACACCGCTGTCTCTATAAACATGGAAATATGTACACCGCGATGTGTATAAACATGGAAATACCTCCACTGATGTCTGTATAAACATGGAAATATCTCCACCGTTATCTGTATAAACCTGGAAATATCTACAGCGCCATCTCTATAAACATTGAAAAGTCTACACTGCCTTGTGTGAAAACATGGAAATATCTACCCAGTCATCTGAATAAACATGGAAATATCTACACCACCATCTGTATAACCATGGAAATAGCTACAATACCATCTGTATACACGTGGAAATATCTACACAGACATCTGTATAAATATGGAAATATCTACACCGCCATCTGTATAAACATGGAAATATCTACAATGCCATCTGTAGAAAGATGGAAATATCTACACTGCTATCTCTATAAATATGGAAATATCTACACCGCAATCTCTATAAACATGAAAATATCTGCACTGCCATCTCCATAAAGATGGAAGAATCTACTCCGCCGTGTGTACAAACACGGAAATATCTACACCACCATCTGTGTAAACATGGAAATATCTACACCGCTATATGTATAAACATGGAAATAACTACACCACCATCTGCATGTCCATGGTAATATCTACGCCGCCATCTGTATAAACAAGGAAATATCTACACGGCCATCTGTGTATAGATGGAAATATCAACACCCCCATCTGTACAAGCATGGAAATATCTACATAGCCATCTTTATAAACATGGAAATATCTGCACTGCCATCTGTGAAAACATGGAAATACCTATACAGTCATCTGTGTAAACATGGAAATATCTACAATGCCATCTGTATACACATGGAAATGTCTACACAGCCATCTGTATAAACATGTAAATATCTACAATGCTATCTCTATAAACATGGAAATATCTACACCGCCATCTCTATAAACATGAAAATATCTACACTGCCATCTCCATAATCATGGAACTAACTACTCCGCCATCTGTATAAACATGGAAAGATCTACACCGCCATCAGTGTGAATAAGGAAATATCTACAATGCCATCTATATAAAGATATAAATATCTGCACCGCGAGCTGTATAAACATGGAAATAACTACATCGCTCTCTGTATAAACGTGTAAATACCAACACCGCTATCGGTATAAATATGGAAATATCTACAACGCCATCTATATAAACATAGAAATATCTACACAGCTATGTCTATAAACATGGAAATACCTACACCGCTATCTCTATAAACATGGAAATATCCACACCACCATCTGCATATCCATGGAAATATCTACAACGCCATCTGTATAAAGATGGAAATATCTACACGGCAATCTGTGTACAGATGGAAATATCAACACCGCCATCTGTACAAACATGGAAATTTCTACACCGCTATCTGTATAAACATAGAAATACCTACACTGCAGTCTGTATAAACATGAAAATATCTACACCGGTAACTGTATAAACATGGAAATATCTACACCACGATCTGAATAAACATGGAAATATTTACACCGCTATCTGTATAAACCTGGAAATATCTACACTGCTATCTCTATAAATATGGAAATATCTACACCGCCATCTGTATAAACATGGAAATAACTACACATTCATGTGTAGGAACATGGAAATATCTACACCACCGTTTGTATAAAGATGGAAATATCTACAACGTTATCTGTATAAACATGGAAATATCTACACAGTGATCTGTATAAACATGGAAATATGTACAGCACTCTCTGAATAAAGATGGAAATATCTACACCGCTATCTGTGAAAACATGGGAATATCTACACCACTATCTGTATAAATATGGAAATATTTACACCGCTATCTCAATAAACATGGAAATATCTACACCGCTATCTCTATAAACATGGAAATATCTACACCGCTATCTGTATTAACATGGAAATATCTACACAGTCATCTGCATAAACCTGGATATATCTACACTGTCATCTATATAAACATGTAAATATCTACAGAGAACTCTGTATAAACATGGAAATATCGACACAGCCATCTGTATAAACATGGAAATATCTACACCGCTATCTCTATAAACATGGAAATATCTACACCGCTATGGCTATTAACGTGGAAATATCTCCATTGCTATCTGTATAAACATGGACATATCTCCACCGAAATCTGAATAAACATGAAAATATCAACACAGCTATCTCTATAAACATGGAAATATCTACATTGCCATCTGTACAAACATGGAAATATCTACACAGTCATCTGTAGAAATATGGAAATATCTACACCGCTATCTCAATAAACATGGAAATAACTACACCGCTATCTCTATAAACATGGAAATACCTACACCGCTATCTCCATAAATATGGAAATATATACAACGCCATCTGTATAAACATGGAAATATCTACACCGATATCTGTATAAACATGGAAATACCTACAAAGTCATATGTATAAACATGGAAATATCTACACAGCCATCTGTATATACATGGAAATATCTACACCGCTATCTGTATAAACATGGAAATAACTACACCGCTATTTATATAAACAAGGAAATATCTGCACGTTGATCTGTATAAACATGGAAATATCTACACCGCTATTTGTATAAACAAGGAAATATCTACACCGCTATCTGTATAAACATGGAAATAACTACACCGCTATTTGTATAAACAAGGAAATATCTACACCGCCATCTGTTTAAACATGGAAATATATACAAAGACATCTGTTTATACATGGAAATATCTACACCGCTATCTGTATAAACATTCTAATAACTACACCGCTATCTGCATAAATGTGGAAATATTTGCACTGCTATCCCTATAAACATGGTAATATCAACACCGCGATCTGTATAAACATGGAAATATCTACACCATGATCTGTATAAACATGGAAGTATCTACACCGCGATCTGTATAAACATGGAAATATCTACACCGTGATCTGTATAAACATGGAAATATCTACACCGTCATCTCTATAAACATGGAAATATCTACACCTCTATCTGTATAAACATGGAAATATCCACACCGCTATCTCTATAAACATGGAAAAATCAACACCGCTATCTCTATGAACATGGAAATAGCTACACAGCCATATCTATAAACATGGAAATATCTACACCGCGATCAGTATAAACGTGGAAATATCTTCACCGCTATCTCTATAAACATGGAAATATCTCCACTGCTATCTCTAGAAACATCGAAATATCTACACCGCCATCTGTATAAACATGGAAATACTTACAAAGTTATCGGTATAAACATGGAAATATCTACACCGCCATCTGTATAAACATGGAAATATTTACACTGCTATCTGTATAAACTTGGAAATATCTACACCGTTATCTGTATAAATATGGAAATACCTACACCGCAATCTCAATAAACATGGAAATATCTACACCGCCTTCTGTATAAACATGGAAATATCTACACTGCTATCTCTATAAACATGGAAATATCTACAATGCCATCTGTAAAAACATGGAAATACCAATAGAGTCATCTGTAGAAACATGGAAATATCTACACCACCATCTGTATAAACATGGAAATATCTACAATGCCATCTGTATACACATGGAAATACCTAAACGGCAATCTGTGTATAGATGGAAACATCAATACCGCCATCTGTACAAACATGGAAATATCTACACCGCTGTCTGTATAAACATGGAAATATCTACACTGCGGTCTGTACAAACATGGAAATTTCTACACTGTTATCTGTATAAACATGGAAATATCTACACCACGATCTGTATAAACATGGAAATATTTACACCGCTATCTGTATAAACATGGAAATATCTACACCGCTATCTCTATAAACATGGAAATATCTACAAAGCCATCTGTATAAACATGGAAATAACAACACAGTCATGTGTAGGAACATGGAAATATCTACACCGCGAGCTGTATAAACATGGAAATATCTACACCGCTATCTGTATAAACATGGAAATAACAACACCGGTATCTGTATAAACATGGAAATATCTACACCGCTATCTCTATAAACATGGAAATGCCTACACCTCTATCTGTATAAACATCTAAATATCTACATGGCTATCTCTGTAAACATGGAAATATCTACACCGCCATCCGTTTAAACATAGAAATACCTACACAGTCAACTGTATAAAGATGGAATTATCTACACCATTATCCGTATAAACATGGAAATATCTACACTGCCATCTGTATAAACATGGAAATATCTACACCGCTATCTGTATAAACATGGAAATGTCTACAAAGCTATCTCTATAAACATGGAAATAACTACGCTGCTATCTGTATAAACATGGAAATAGCCACACCGCTATCTGTATAAACATGGAATTATCTACACCACCATCTATAAAAACATGAAAATATCTACAGAGTCATCTGTATAAACATGGAAATATCTACACCTCTATCTGCATAAACATGGAAATACCTACACTGCCATCTGTATAAACATGGAAATACCTGCACCACGAGCAGAATAAACATGGAAATGTCTGCACCGCTATGTGTATAAACATGGAAATATCAACACCACTATCTGTATAAGCATGGAAATGTCTACACCGCTATCTGAATAAATATGGAAATATCTACTCCACTATCTTTATATACATGGAAATACCTACACCACCATCTCTATAAACATGGAATTATCTACACCGCTATCTCTATAAACATGGAAATATCTACACCACCATCTCTATAAACATGGAAATATCTACACCGCCGTCTGCATAAACATGGAAATATCTACACCGTGATGTGTATAAACATGGAAATATCTACACATCTTCCTATATAAACATGCAAATATCTACACCACTATCTGTATAAACATGGAAATATCTACACCGCCATCTGTATAAACAGGGAAATATCTCCATGGCCATCTGTATAAACATTGAAAGATCTCCACCGCTATCTTTATAAACATGGAAATATCTACAACGCTATCTGTATAAACATGGAAATATCTACAACACTATCTGTGTAAACATGGAAATATCTACACAGCTATCTCTGTAAACATGGAAATATGTACACCGCTATCTGTGTAAAGATGGAAATATCTACACCGCAATCTGTGCAAATATGGAATTATCTACATCGCCATCTCTGTAAACATGGAGATATCTACACCGCTATCTGTATAAACATGGAAATATCTACACCACTATCTGTATAAACATAGAAATATCTACACCACTGTCAGTATAAACATGGAAATATCTACACCGCTATCTGTATAAATATGGAAATATCTACATCGCTATCTCCATAAACATGGAAATATCTACACCACGATCTGTACAAACATGGACATATCTCCACCGCTATCTGTATAAACATGGAAACATCTACACCGCTATCTGTATAATCATGGAAACATCTACGCCTCTGTCTGTATAAACATGGAAATATCTACAACACTATCTGTGTAAACATGGAAATATCTACGCCGCTATCTATATAAACATGGAAACATATACACCACGATCTGTATAAAAATGGAAATATCTACACTGCCATCTGTATAAACATGAAAATATCTGGACTGCCATCTGTATAAACACAGAAATATCTACACTGTCATCTGTATAAACATGGAAATACCTACACAGTTATCTGTATAAACATGGAAATATCTACACCACTATCTGTGTAAACATGGAAATATCTACACCGCAATTTGTGTAAACATGGAAATATCTACACCGCTATCTTTGTAAACATGGAAATATCTACACCGCAATCTGTGCAAAGATGGAAATATCTAAACCGCTATCTGTGTAAACATGGTAATATCTACCCCACTGTTTGTATAAACATGGAAATATCCACACTGCTATCTGTATATACATGGAAATATCTACACAGCCATGTGTAAAAACATGGAAATATCTACACCGCAATCTGTATATACATGGAAATACCTACACAAACATCTGTATAAACATGGTGACATCTACACAGCTATCTGTATAGTCATGGAAATATCTACAGAGCTATCTGTATAAACATGCAAATAGCCACACCGCTATCTGTATAAACATGGAAATATCTACACCGCCGTCTATAAAAACATGGAAATATCTACACAGTTATCTGTAAAAACTTGGAAATATCTACATCTCCATGAGTATAAACATGGAAATATCTACACCGTCATCTGTATACACATGGAAATATCTACACAGACATCTGTATAAACATGGAAATATCTACACAGCTATCTCCATAAACATGGAAATACCCACACCGCAATCTGTATAAACAGGGAAATATCTACAACGCAATCTGTATAAACATGGAAGTATCTACAATGCTATCTGTAAAAATATGGAAAAATCTAAATCGCTATCTCTATAAACATGGAAATATCTACACCGCTAGCTGTATAAACGTGGAAATATCTACTTGGCTATCTCTAGGAACATGGAAATACCTACACCGCCATCTGTATAAACATGGAAGTATCTACACTGCTATCTGTATAAACATGGAAATATCTACACCGCTATCTGTATAAATATTGAAATATCTACACCGCGATCTCTATAAACATGGAAATGCCTACACCTCTATCTGTGTAAACATGTAAATATCTACATGGCTATCTCTGTAAACATGGAAATATCTACACCGCCATCCGTTTAAACATAGAAGTACCTACACAGTCAACTGTATAAAGATGGAATTATCTACACCATTATCTGTATAAGCATGGAAATATGTACACTGCCATCTGTATAAACATGGAAATATCTACACCGCTATCTGTATAAACATGGAAATGTCTACAAAGCTATCTCTATAAACATGGAAATAACTACACTACTATCTGTATAAACATGGAAATAGCCACACCGCTATCTGTATAAACATGAAATTATCTACACCGCCATCTATGAAAACATGAAAATATCTACAGAGTCATCTGTATAAACATGGAAATATCTAAACCTCCATCTGTATAAACATGGAAATATCTACAATGCCATCTGTAAAAACATGGAAATATCTACACAGTCATCTGTATAAACATGGAAATATATACATGGCTATCTATATAAACATGGAAATACCAACACCGCAATCTGTATAAACATGGAAATATCGACAACGCTATCTGTATATACATGGAAATAACTACACCGCTATCTGTATAAATATGGAAATTTCTACACCGCTCTCTCTATATACATGGAATTGTCTACACCGCTATCTGTTTAAAAATGGAAATATCTACACCGCTTTTTGTATAAACAAGAAATATCTCCACCGCTATCTGTATAAACAAGGAAATATGTACACTGCTATCTGTATAAATATGGAAATAACTACACGGCTAATTCTATAAACATGGAAACGTCTACACAGCGTGCTGTATAATCATGTAAATATCTCCATGGCTATCTCTATAAACATGGAAATATCTACACCGCCATCTCTATCAACATGGATATAACTACACCGTCATCTGCATAAACATGGAAATATCTACAACACTATGTGTATAAACATGGAAATACTTTCACTGCCATCTGTATAAACACGGAAATATCTACACAGCCATCTCTATAAACATGGTAATATCTACAACGCTATCTGTATAAACATGGAAATATCTACACCGCCATCTGTAAAAACATGGAAATATTTACACAGTCATCTGTATAAACATGGAAATATCTACACCTCCATTTGTAAAACATGGAAATATCTACACTGCCATCTGTATACATATGAAAATATGTACACAGCCATCTGTATAAACATGGAAATATCTACACCGCCATCTCTATAAACATGCAAATACCTACACCGCCATCTGTATACATTTAAATATCTACACCGCTATCTGTATAAACTTGGAAATATCTACACCGCCATCTGTATAAACATGGAAATTTCTCCACCGCTATCTGTATAAAAATGGATATATCTCCACCGCTATCTGTATAAACATGGAATTATCTACACTGCTATCTGTATAAACATGGAAATACCTACACGTCGATCTGTATAAACATGGATGTAGCTACAACGTTATCTGTATAAACATGAAAATATCTACATTGCTATCTGTATAAACATGGAAATATCTCCACTGCTATCTCTATAAGCATGGAAATATCCACAACACTATCTTTATAAACATGGAAACATCTACACAGCTATCTGTATAAACATGGAAATATCTACCACGCTCTCTGTGTAAATATGGAAGTATCTACACAGCTATCTGTGTAAACATGGAAATATGTACACCGCTATCTGTGTAAAGATGGAAATGTCTACACTGTAGTCTGTGCAACTATGGAAATATATACACCGCTATCCCTGTAAACATGGAAGTATCTAAACCGCTATCTGTATAAACATGGAAATATCTACTCCACTATCTGTATAAACATGGAAGTATCTACACCACGATCTGTATAAACATGGAAATATCTACACCGCTAACTGTATAAACATGGAAATATCTACAACGCTATCTGTAAAAACATGGAAATATCTCCAACGCTGTCTGTATAAACATGGAAATATCTACATCAATATCTGTATAAACATGGAAATATCTACAACGCTATCAGTATAAACATGGAAATACCTACACCGCTATATGTATAAACATGGAAATATCTACATCGCTATCTCTATAAAGATGGAAATATCTCCACCGCTATTTTTATAAACATGGAAATATCTACACCGCTATGTTTATAAGCATGGAAATATCTACACCGCTATCTGTATAAACATGGAAATAGCTACAACACTATCTGTGTAATCATGGAAATATCTACACAGCTATCTGTGTAAACATGGAAATATGTATGCCGCTAGCTGTGTAATGATGGAAGTATCTACACGGCAATCTATGCAAATATGGAAATATCTACAGCGCTATCTCTGTAAACATGGAAATATCTTCACCGCTATCTGTATAAACATAGAAATATCTACACATCTATCTGTATAAACATGGAAATATCTACACTGTTATCTGTATAAACATGGAGATATGTACACTGCTACTTTTATAAATATAGAAATATCTACACCGCTATCTCTATAAACATCGAAATATCTACACCGCTATCTGTATAATCATGTAAATATCCACATGGCTATGCCTATAAACATGGAAATGTCTACACCGCCATCTGTATAAACATGGAAATACCTACACACTCATCTGTATAAACGTAGAAATATCTACACCACTATCTGTATAAACATGGAAATAACTAAAATGCCATCTGCATAAACTTGGAAGTATCTACACAACCATCTGTATAAACATGGAAATATCTAAACAGCAATCTCTATGAACATGGAAATATCTACACAGCCATTTCTATAAACATGGAAATATCTACAAAGCTATCTATATGAACATGGAAATAGTCACACCGCTATCTGTATAAACATGGAAATATCTACACCTCCATGTGTATAAACATGGAAATATCTACACCGCTCTCTCTATAAACATGGAAATACCTACACCGCAATCTGTATAAATATGGAAATATCTAAACCGCTATATGTATAAACATGGAAATATCTACACCGCTATCTGTAAAAATATGGAAATAACTACACAGCTATTTCTATAAACATGGAAATGTCTACACTGCTCGCTGTATGAACATGGAAATATCTACATGGCTATCTCTATAAACATGGAAACATCTACACCGCCATCTGTATCAACATGGAAATACCTACACAGACATCTGCATAAACATGGATATGTCTACACCACTATCTGTATAAACATGGAAATACCTACCCTGCCATCTGTATAAACATGGAAATATCTACACAGCCATCTCTATTATCATGGAAATATCTACAACGGTATCTGTATAAACCTGGAAATATCTACACCGCCATCTGTACAACATGGAAATATCTACACTGCCATCTGTATACATATGGAAATACCTACACAGCCATTTGTATAAACATGGAAATATCTACACCGCTATCGCTATAAACATGGAAATACCTGCACCGCCATCTGTATAAACATCGAAATACCTACACTGCTATCTCTATAAACATGGAAATAACTACACCGCTATCTCTATAAACATGGAAATATCTCCACCGCTATCTGTATAAACATGGAAATGTCTCCAATGCTATCTGTATAAACATGGAAAATCTACACCGCTATCTGTATAAACATGGAAATATCTATACCACTCTCTGTATAAACATGGAAATTCCTACACCGCCATCTGTATAAATATGGAAATATCTACACCGCTATCTGTATAAACATGGAAATATCTACAACACTAACTGTGTAAACATGGAAATATCTACCCAGCTGTCTGTGTAAACTTGGAAATATGTACTCCGCTATCTGTGTAAAGATGGAAATATCTACATCGCAATCTGTGCAAATACTGAAATATCTACAGCTCTATCTCTGTATACATTGTAAAATCTACACCGCTATCTGTATAAACATCGAAATGTCTCCACCACTATCTGTATAAACATTGAAATATCTACACGGCAATCTGTATAAACATGGAAATATCTACACAGTCATCTGTACAAACATGGAAATATCTACACCTCCATCTGTATAAACATGGAAATATCTACACTGCAATCTGTAAACACATGGAAATATCTACACAGCCATCTATATAAACATGGAAATACCTATACCGCTCTCTCTATCAGCATGGAAATAGTGGCACCGCAATCTGTATAAACATGGAAATACCTACACCGCCATCTGTATAAACATGGAAATACCTACACAGTCATCTACATAAACATGGAAATATCTACACCGCTGTCTGTATAACCATGGAAATACTTACACTGCCATCTGTATAAACATGGAAATATCTACACAACGATATCTATGAACATGGAAGTAGTTCCACTGCTATCTGTATAAACATGGAATTAGACACAACGCTATCTGTATAAACAATGAAATATCTACACTGCCATGTGAAAAAACATGAAAATATCTACACAGTCATCTGTATAAATATGGAAATATCTACACCTCCATCTGTATAAACATGGAAATATCTACACTGCCTTCTGTATACATATGGAAATATCTCCACAGCCATCTGTATAAACATGGAAATATCAACACTGCTATCTCTATAAACATGGAAATACCTACACAGCCATGTTTATAAACATGGAAATATCTACACCGCTATCTGTATAAACATGGAAATATCTACACCGCTGTCTGTATAACCATGGAAATACTTACACTGCCATCTGTGTAAACATGGAAATATCTACACAACGATATCTATGAACATGGAAATAGTTCCACTGCTATCTGTATAAACATGGAATTAGACACAACGCTATCTGTATAAACAATGAAATATCTACACTGCCATGTGAAAAAACATGAAAATATCTACACAGTCATCTGTATAAATATGGAAATATCTACACCTCCATCTGTATAAACATGGAAATATCTACACTGCCTTCTGTATACATATGGAAATATCTCCACAGCCATCTGTATAAACATGGAAATATCAACACTGCTATCTCTATAAACATGGAAATACCTACACAGCCATGTTTATAAACATGGAAATATCTACACCGCTATCTGTATAAACATGGAAATATCTACACCGCTTTCTTCATAAACTTTGAAATATCTACACCGCCATCTGTATAAACATGGATGTATATCCACCGCTATCTATATAAACATGGAAATACCTCCACCGCTATCTGTATAAACAGGGAAATATCTACAACATTATCTGTATAAACATGGACATATCTACATGGCTATTTCTATAAACACGGAAATACCTACACCGCAATCTGTATAAACATGGAAATATCTACACCGCTATCTCTATAAACATGGAAATATATACACTGCAATCTGTATAAATATGGAAATATCTACACCGCTATCTCTATAAACATAGAAATGTCTACAACGCTATCCGTATTAACACGGAAATAGCCACAACAGTATCTGTATAAACATGGAAATATCAAAACCGCCATCTGTAAAAACATGGAAGTAACTACAAAGTCATCTGTATAAACATGGAAATATCTACACCTCCATCTGTATAAACATGGAATTATCTACACTGCGATCTGTATAAACATGGAAATATTTACACCGCTATCTATATAAGCATGGAAACACCTACACCGCAATCTTTATGAACATGGAAATATCTATGCCGCCATATATATAAACATGGAAATATCTACACCGATATCTGTATAAATATGGAAATATCTACACTGCTATCTTTATATACATGGATTTGTCTATACCGCTATCTGTATAAACATGGAAATACATACACCGCTATCTGTATAAACATGGAAATATCTACACCGCTTTCTGTATAAACATGGAAATATCTACAGCGCTATCTGTATAAACATGGAAACATCTACATGGCTATCTCTATAAACATGGAAATATATACACGGCCATCTGTATAAACATGGAAATACCTACAGAGACATCTGTATAAACATGGAAATATCTACGCCTCCATCTGCATAAACATGGAAATATTTACACTGCCATCTGTATACACATGGAAATATCTACACAGCCATCTGTATAAACATTGAAATATCTACACCGCTATCTCTATAAACCTGGAAATACCTACACTGCAATCTGTATAAACATGGAAATAACTGCACTGCTATCTGTATAAAAATGGAAATATCTAAACCGCTAACTCTGTAAACATGGAAATATCTTCACTGCTTTCTGTATAAACATGGAAATACCTACATTGCTATCTCTATAAAGATGGAATTATCTACATCGCTATCTGTATGAACATGGAAATATCTCCACCGATATCTCTATAAACAAGGAAATATCTACACCTCCATCAGAAGAAACATGGGAAATCTACAGTGCAATCTGTATACACATGGAAATATCTACACAACCATCAGTATAAACATGGAAATGTCCACACCGCAATCTCGGTAAACGTGGAAATATGTACACCGCTATGGGTATAAACATGCAAATATCTACACCGCTATCTGCATAAACATGGAATTCTCAACACCGCTATCTGTATAACCATGGAAATATCTACAGCGCTATCTCTATAAATATGGAAATATCTACAACGCTCTCTCTATAAACATGGAAATGTCTACACCGCTATCTGTATAAACATGGAAACATCTACATGGCTATCTCTATAAACACGGAAATATATACACGGCCATCTGTATAAACATGGAATTACCAACACAGACATTTGTATAAACATGGAAATATCTACACCACTATCTGTATAAACATGGAACTATATACTCTGCCATGTGTATAAACATGGAAATATCTACACAGCCATCTCTATAAACATAGAAATAGCTCCACTGCTATCTGTATTAACATGGAAATAGCCACACAGCTATTTGTATAAACAATGAAATATCTACACCGCCATGTGTAAAAATATGAAAATATCTTCACAGTCATCTGTATATTCATGGAAATACCTACACCTCCATCTGTATAAACATGGAAATATCTACACTGCCATCTGTATACACACGGAAATATCTACACAGCCATCTGTATAAACATGGAAATATCTACACCGCTATCTCCATAAACCTGGAAATACATACAATGCAATATGTATAAACATGGAAATAACTCCACTTCTATCTGTATAAACATGGAAATATCTACACCGCTATCTGTAGAAATTCGGAAATATCTACACCGCCGCCTGTATAAATAAGGCAATATCTCCACCACTAACTGTATAAACATGGAAATATCTCCACTGCTATATGTATAAACATTGAAATATCTACACCGCTATCTCTATAAACATGGAAATATCTTCACCGCTATCTGTATAAACATGGAAATACCTACACTGCTGTCTGTATAAACATGGAAATATCTACATCGCTATCTGTATAAACATGGAAATATCTCCACCGCTATCTCTATTAACAAGGAAATATCTACACCTCCATCAGTATAAACATGGGAAATCTACACTGCCGTCTGTATACACATGGAAATATCTACAAAGCCATCAGTATAAACATGGAAATATCTACACCGCAATCTCTGTAAACGTGGAAATATATCCACTGCTATGGGTATAAACCTGCAAATATCTACACCGCTATCTACATAAACATGGAAATATCTACACGGCTATCTGTACAAACTTGGAAATATGGACAACGCTATCTGTAAAAACATGAAAATATCTACACCCCGATCTGTATAAAAATGGAAATATCTCCACAGCTATCTGTATAAACATGGATATATCTCCACCGCTATCTGTATAAACATGGAAATATATACACTGCTATCTGTATAAATATGGAAATATCTACACCGCTATCTGTATAAATATGGAAATATGTACACCGCTATCTGTATAAATATGGAAATATCTACACCGCTATCTGTGTAAAAATGGAAACATCTACACCACAATCTGTGCAAAGATGGAAATATCTACACCGCTATCTGTGTAAACATGGAAATATCAACACCGCTACCTGTATAAACACAGAAATAATCACAGCGCTGTCTCTATAAACAGGGAAATAACTACACCGCCATCTGAATAAACATGGAAATATCTACACAGTGATCTGAATAAACATGGAAATATTTACACCGCTATCTGTATAAATATGGAAATATATACAACGCTGTCTCTATAAACATGGAAATATCTGCACCGCTATCTGTATAAACACGGAAATATCTACACCACTATCTCTATAGACATGGAAATATTTACACCGCCATCTGTATAAATATGGAAATAACTTCACAGTAATCTGTATAAACATGGGAATATCTACACCACAATCTCTATAAACACGAAAATATCTACACCGCCATCTCCATTAATATGGAACTATCTACACCACCAGCTCTGAAAACATGGAAATATCTACACCGCTATCTGTATAAACATGGAAATATCTACACTGTCATCTGTATAAAGATGGAAATATCTATACCGCGAGCTGTATAAACATGGAAATATCTACACCGCTATCTGTATAAACATGGAAATACCAACACCGTAATCTGTATAAACATGGAAATATCTACACCGCTATCTGTATGAACATGGAAATATCTACACCGCTATCGCTATAAACCTGAGAATACCTACACCGCCTTCTCTATAAACATGAAATTATCTACACCGCTATCTCTATAAACATAGAAATATATACACGGCCATCTCTATAAACATGGAAATATCTACTCCACCATCTGCATAAACATGGAAATATCTACACCGCCATCTGTATAAACATGGAAACATCTACACCGCTATCTCTATAAACATAGACATATCTACACCGCCATCTCTATAAACAGGGAAGTATCTACACTGCCATCTGTATAAACATTGAAATATCTACACTGCCATCTCTAGAAAGATGGAAATGTCTACACCTCTATCTGTATAAACATGGAAATATCTACACCGCCATCTGTATAAACATGGAAATATCTACACGGATATCTGAATAAACATGGAAATATCTAGACCGCCATCTGAATAAATATGGAAATATCTACACCGCTATGTCTGAAAACATGGAAATACCTACACCGCTATCTGTATAAACATGGAAATATCTCCACCGCTATCTGTATAAACATGGAAATATCTACACCGTTATCTGTATGAACATGGAAATATCTGCACCGCTATCTCTATAAACTTGGAAATATCTACACCGCCATCTGAATAAACATGGAAATATCTCCACCGCTATCTGTATAAACATGGAAATATCTACACCGATATCTGTATAAACATGGAAATATCTACACCGTTATCTGTATAAACATGGAAATATCTACACGGCTATCTGTATAAACATGGAAATGTCTACAACGCTAACTCTATAAACATGCATATGTCTACACGGCTAAATGTATAAACATGGAAATATCCACACCGCTATCTCTATAAACATGGAAATATCTACACCACTATCTGTATAAACATGGAAATATCTCCACCGCTGTCTGTATAAACATGGAAATATCTACATCGCTGTCTCTATAAACATGGAAATATCTCCACCGCTATCTGTATAAACATGGAAATATCTACACCGCTATCTGTATAATCATGGAAATATCTACACCCCTATAAATATAAATATGGAAATATCTACACCGCTATGTCTATAAACATGGAAATGTCTACGCCGCTATGTGTATAAACATGGAAATATCTACAGGGCTATCTCTGTAAACATGGAAATATCTACACCGCCATCTGTATAAACATGGAAATATGTACACTGTCATCTGTATGCACATGGAAATACCTACACAGCCATCTGTATAAACATGGAAATATCTACACCGCTATCTCTATAAACATGGAAAAACCTAAACCGCAATCTGTATAAACATGGAAATATCTACACCGCTATCTGTATAAACTTGGAAATATCTACACCGCCGTCTGTATAAACATGGATATATCTACACCACGATCTGTATAAACATGGAAATATCTACACCGCTATCTGTATAAACATGGAAATATCTACAAAGCTATCTGTATTATCTTGGAAATATGTACACCCCTGTCTGTATAAATATGGAAATACCTACACCGCTATCTCTATAAAAATGGAAATGTCTTCACCACAATCTGTATAAACATGGAAATATCTACATGGCTATCTCTATAAACATGGAAATATCTACAACGCCATCTGTAGCAACATGGAATTATCTACACAGTCATCTGTATAAACATGGAAATATCTTCACCAATATCTGAATAAACATGGAAATATCTACACTGCCATCTGTATATACATGGAAATATCTGCAGATCCATCTTTATAAACCTGGAAATAACTACATTGCTCTCTGTATAAACATGGAAATAGCCACACCGCTATCTGTATAAACATGGAAATATCTACACATCCATCTGTATAAACATGGAAATATCTACACTGTCATCTGTATACAGATGGGAATATCTTCACAGCCATCTCTATAAACTTGGAAATATCTACACCGCTATCTCCGTAAACATGGAAATACCTACACCGAAATCTGAATAAACTTGAAAATATCTACACCGCTATCACTATAAACATGGAAATATCTACACCGCCATCTGTATAAACATGGAAATACCTACACAGTCATCTGTATAAACATGGAAATATCTACACCACTATGTGTATAAACATGGAAATATCTACACTGCCATCTGTATAAACTTGGAAATATCTACACAACCATCTCTATAAACGTGGAAATATCTACACTGCTATCTGTATAAACATGGAAATATCTAGACCACCTTGTGTAAAAACATGGAAATATTTACACAGTTATCTGTATAAACAGGGAAATATATACACCACCATCTTTATAAACATGGAAATATCTACACAGCCATCTGTAGATACATGGAAATATCTACATCGCT
This sequence comes from Pan troglodytes, assembly GCF_028858775.2. Taxonomy (NCBI): domain Eukaryota; kingdom Metazoa; phylum Chordata; class Mammalia; order Primates; family Hominidae; genus Pan; species Pan troglodytes. The sequence goes on from NC_072417.2 coordinate 5,200,200, forward strand.
ATCTCTATAAACATGGAAGTAGCTGCACCGCAATCTGTATCAACATGGAAATATCTACACCGCTATCTGTATAAACATGGAAATATCTATACCACTATCTCTATAAAACTGGAAATATCTACACCGCCGTCTGTATAAACATGGAAATATGTCCACCGCTATCTGTAAAAACATGGAAATATCCCCACCGCTATCTGAATAAACATGGAAATACCTTCACCGCTTTCTGTATAAACATTTAAATATCTACACTGCTATCTTTATAAACATGGAAATATCTACACCGCTATCTGTAATCATGGAAATATCTACACCGCTATCTGTATAAACATGGAAATATCTACACCACTATCTTTATAAACATGCAAATATATAAAACGCTATCTGTTTAAACATGGAAATATCCACACCGCTATATTGATAAACATGGAAATATCTTCACCGCTATCTGTATAAACATGGAAATATCTTCAACACTGTCTGTGTAAACATGGAAATATCTACACAGCTATCTCTGTAAAGTGGAAATATGTACATCGCTATCTGTGTAAAGATGGATATATCTACACCGCAATATGTGCAAATATGGAAATATCTCCACTGGTATCTCTATAAACATGGAAATAGCCAAACTGCTATCTGTATAAACATGGAAATATCAACACCGACATCTGTAAAAACTTGGAAATATCTACACAGTCATCTGCATAAACATGGAAATACCTACACCTCCATCTGTATTAACATGGAAATATCTACATTGCCATCTGTATACACATGGAAATATCTACACAGCCGTCTGTATAAACATGGAAATATCTGCACCGCTATCTGTAAAAACTTGGAAATACCTTCACTGCTATCTGTGTAAACATGGAAATGTCTCCACCGTTATCTGTATAAACATGGAAATATCTCCACCGCTATCTGTATAAACATGGAAATATCTACACCACAATCTGTATAAAGATGGAAATATCTACACCGCTATCTGTATAAACATGGAAATATCAACAACACTATCTCTATAAACATGGAATTATCTACATGGCTATCTCTATGAACACGGAAATATCTCCACCGCTATCTATGTAAACATGGAAATATCTTCAACACTCTCTGTGTAAACATGGAAATATCTACACTGCTATCTGTGTAAACATGGAAATATGTTCACCGCTATCTCTGTAAAGATGGAAATATCTACACCGCAATCTGTGCAAATATGGAAATATCTACACCGCTATCTCTGTAAACATGGAAATATCTACACCGCTTTCTGTATAAACAGAGAAATAACTACACCTTTATCTGTATAAACATGGATATATATACACCGCTATCTGTATAAACTTGGAAATTCCTACACCGCCATCTGTATAAACATGGAAATATCTCCACGGCTATCTCTATAAACATGGAAATATCTACACCGTTATCTTTTTAAACATGGAAATATCTAACCCGCTATCTGTAAACTTGGAAATATGTACACCGCCATCTGTATATACATGGAAATATCTCCACCGCTATCTGTATAAACATGGAAATATCTACAACACTATCTGTGTAAACATGGATATATCTACATCGCTATCGGTATAAACATGGAAATATCTTCTCCGCTATCTGTATAAACATGGAAATACCTACACCACGGTCTGTATAAACATGGAAATATCTACAACACTTTCTGTGTAAACATGGAAATATCTTCACAGCTGTCTGTTTAAACATGGAAATTTGTACACCGCTATCTGTGTAACGATGGAAATATCTACAACGCATTCTGTGCAAATATGATAATATCTACACTGCTATTTCTGTATACATGGAAATATCTACACCGCTATCTGTATAAACATGGAAATATCTACACCACTATCTGTATAAACCTGGAAATATCTACACAAAGATCTGTATAAACATGGAAATAGCTACACCGCAATCTGTATAAACATGGAAATATCTACACCACTATCTTTATAAACATGGAAATATTTACAGCGTTATCTGCATAAACATGGAAAAATCAACAACACTGTCTCTATAAACATGGAAATATCTACATGGCTATCTCTACGAACATGGAAATATCTTCACCGCTATGTTTACAAACATGGGAATATCTCCAGCGTTATCTGTATAAACATGGAAATATCTACAACGCTATCTGTGTAAACATGGAAATATCTACACAGCTATCTGTGTAATCATGGAAATATGTACACCGCTATCTGTGTAAAGTTGGAAATATCTACACCGCAATCTGTGCAAATATGGAAATATCTACACCGCAATCTGTATCAACATGGAAATATCTACACCGCTGTCTGTATAAACATGGATATATCTACACCACTATCTGTATAAACATGGAAATATCTACAACGCCATCTGTATAAACACGGAAATATCTCCACCGCTATCTGTATAAACATTGAATTATCTCCACCGCTATCTGAAAAACATGGAAACATCTACACTGGTATCTATATAAACATGGAAATATCTACACCGCTATCTGTATAAACATGGAAATATCTACACCGCTATCTGTATAAACATGGAAATATCTACACCGGTATCTGTATAATCATGGAAATATCTACACCGCTATCTGTATAAACATGGAAATATCTACACCGCTATCTGTATAAACATGGAAATAACTACACCGCTATTTGTATAAACAAGGAAATATCTACACCGTGATCTGTATAAACATGGAAATATCTACACCGCCATCTCTATAAACATGGAAATATCTACAGCGCTATCTGTATAAACATGGAAATATCCACACCGCTATCTATCTCTATAAACATGGAAAAATCAACACCGCTATCTCTATGAACACGGAAATATCTACACCGCCATCTCTATAAACATGGAAATATCTACACCACGATCAGTATAAACATGGAAATATCTACACCGCTATCGGTACAAACATGGAAATACCTCCACTGCTATCTCTACAAACATCGAAATAACTACACCGCCATCTGTATAAACATGGTAATACTTACAAAGTTATCTGTATAAACATGGAAATAAATACACCGCCTTCTGTATAAACATGGAAACATCTACACACCCATCTCTATAAACATGGAAATATCTACAATGCTAACTGTATAAACATGGAAATAGCCACATCGCTATCTGCATAAACGTGGAAATATCTACATCGCCATCTGTAAAAACATGAAAATATCTAGAGAGTCATCTCTATAAATATGGAAATATCTACACATCCATCTGTATGAACCTGGAAATATCTACACTGACATCTGTATACACCTGGAAATATCTACACAGCCATATGCATAGACATGGAAATATCTACAACGTTATCTCTATAAACATGGAAATAACTACACCGCAATCGGTATAAACAAAGAAATATCTACACAGCTATCTGTATAAACATGGAAATATGTACACCGCTATCTGTATAAACTTGGATATATCTACACCGCTCTCTCTAAAAACATGGAAATATCTACACCGCCATCTCTATAAACATGGAAATACCTACATAGTCATCTGTATAAACATGGAAATATCTACACCACTATCTGTATAAACAAGGAAATATCTACACTGCCATCTGCATAAACATGGAGATATCTACACAGCCATCTCTACAAACATGGACATATCTACACTGCTATTTCTATAAACATGGAAATATCTACACCACTATCTGTATAAGTATGGAAATAACTACACAGCTATCTGTATAAACATGGAAATATCTACATCGCTATCTGTATAAACATAAAAATATCTACACCGCAATGTGTATAAACATGGAAATATCTACATCGCTATCAGTATAAACATGGAAATATCTACATCGCCATCTGTATAAACATGGAAACAACTATACAGTCATCTGTATAAGCATGGAAATATCTACACTACTATCTGTATAAACAAGGAAATATCTACACTGCCATCTGTATAAACACGAAATATCTACACATCCATCTTTATAAACATGGAAATATCTACTCTGCTATTTGTATAAACATGGAAATAGCTCCACCACTATCTGTATTAACATGGAAAAATCTACACCGCTATCTGTATAAACTTGGAAATATCTACACCACTATCTGTATAAACATGGAAATATCTACACCGCTATCCGTATAAACATGGAAATATCTCCAACGCCCTCTGTATAAACATGGAAATATCTACACCGATGTCTGTATAAACATGGAAATATCTACACAGCTATCTGTTTAAACATGGAAACATCTACACCGCTATCTGTATAAACATGGAAATATCTACACCGCTATCTATATAAACATGGAAATATCTACAACGCTATCTGGGTAAAAATGGAAATATCTACACCGATATCTGTGTAAACATGGAAATATCTGCACCACTATCTGTGTAAAGATGGAAATAACTACACCACAATCTGTGCAAAGATGGATTATCTACACCTCTATCTGTGTAAAGTTGGAAATATCTACACCGCAATCGGTGTAAACATCGTAACAGATACACTGCTATCTGTATAAACTTGGAAATATCTATATCGCTGTCTGTACTAACATGGAAATATCTCCACCACCATTTGTATAAACATGGAAATATCTACACCGCTATTTTTATAAACATGGAAATATCTACAACACTGTGTGTGTAAATGTGGAAATATCTAAACAGCTATCTGTGTGAAGCTGGAAATATGTACACTGCTATCTGTGTAAAGATGGATATATCTACACCGCAATCAGTGCAAATATGGAAATATCTACACCGCTATCACTGTAAACATGTAAATATTTACACAGCTATCTGTATAAACATGGAAATATCTACAACGCTATCTTTATAAACATGGAAATATCTACACCACAATCTGTATAAACATGGCAATATCTTCACCGGTATCTGTATAAACATGGAAATATCCTCACCGCCATCTGTAAAAACATGGAATTATCTACAGAGTCATCTGTATCAACATGGAAATATCTACACCTCCATCTGTATAAACATTGGAATATCTACATTGCCATCTGTATACTCAGGGAAATACCTACACAGGCATCTGTAGAAACATGGAAATATCTACACCGTTATCTCTATAAACATGGAAATACCTACACCGCAATCTCTATGAACATGGAAATATCCACACCGCTATCTCTATAAACATGGAAATGTCTACACCGCCGTTCTATAAACTTGGAAACACCTACTCCGCCATCTGTATAAACATGGAGATATCTACACCGCCATATGTATAAACATGCTAATATCTACACAGTCATCTGTATAAACATGAAAATATCGACAACACCATCTTTATAAACATGGAAATATCTGCACTGCCATCTGTATACACATGGAAATATCTACACCGCTCTCTATAAACATGGAAATATCTACACTGCTATTGGTATAAACATGGAAATATCTACACCGCCATCTGTATAAACATGGAAATATTTACACAGCTATCTTTATAAACATGAAAATATCTGAAACGCTATCTGTGTAAACTTGGAAATATCTACACTGCGATCTGTATAAACGTGGAATTATCTACACCGCTATCTGTATAATCGTGGAAATATCTACACCGCTATCTGTATAAACATGGAAATATCTACACCTCCATCTGTATAAACATGGAAATATCTGCACTTCCATCTGTATACACATGGAAATATCTACACAGCCATCTGTATAAACTTGGAAATATCTACACCGCTATCTCTGTAAACATGGAAATACCTACACCGCAATCCGTATAAACCTGGAAACATCTACACCGCTACATGTATAAACATGGAAATATCTACACTGCTATCTGTACAAACATGAAAATATCTACAATGCTATCTGTGTAAACATGGAAATATCTACAAAACTATCTGTATAAACATGGAAAGATCTACACCGCAGTCTATATAAACATGGAAATATCTACATCGCTGTCTGTATAAACATGGAAATATCTCCACCACCATCTGTATAAGCATGGAAATATCTACACCACTATCTTTATAAACATGGAAATATTTACACTGCTATCTGCATAAACATGGAAATATCAACAACAATATCTGTATAAACATGGAAATATCTACATGGCTATCTCTATAAACATGGAAATATCTACACGGCCATCTGTATAAACATGGAAATATCTACACAGTCATCTCAATAAATGTGGAAATATCTACACCGCTATCTGTATAAACACGGAAATAGCCACACCGCTATCTGTAGAAACATGGAGATATCTACAAAGCCAACTGTAAAAATATGAAAACACCTACAGAGTAATCTGTATAAACAAGGAAATATCTAAACCTCCATCTGTATAAACATGGAAATATCTACACTGCCATCTGTATACACATGGAAATATCTACACAGCCATCTGTATAAACTTGGAAATATCTACACCGCTATGTCTGTAGACATGGAAATACCTACACTGCAATCTGTATAAACATGTAAATATCTACACAGCTATCTGTACAAACATGGAAATATCTACACCACTATCTGTATAAACTTGTAAATATCTACACGGCTATCTCTATAAACATGGAAATATCTACACCGCCATCTGCATAAAAATGGAAATATCTAAACAGTCATCTGTATAAACATGGAAATATCTACACCACTATGTGTATAAACATGGAAATATCTTCACTGCCGTCTGTATAAACTTGGAAATATCTAGACAGCCATTTCTATAAACATGGAAATATCTACACTGCTATCTGTATAAACATGGAAATATCTAGACCGCCATCTGTAAAAACATGGAAATATATACACAGTCATCTCTATAAACTGGGAAATATCTACACCACCATGTTTATAAACATGGAAATATCTACACTGCCATCTGTAAACTCATGGAAATATCTACTCAGCCATCTGTAGATAAATGGAAATATCTACACCGCTATCTCTATAAACATGGAAATAGCTACACCGCAATCTGTATCAACATGGAAATATCTACACCGCTATCTGTATAAACATGGATATGTCTACACCACTATCTGTATAAACATGGAAATATCTAGACCGCCATCTGTATAAACAAGGAAATATCTCCACCGCTATCTGTTTAAACATGGAAATATCTACTCCGCTATCTGTGTAAACATGAAAATATCTACACCTCCATCTGTATAAACATGGAAATATCTACACTCCCAACTGTATACACATGGAAATATCTACACAGCCATCTTTATACCCATGGAAATATCTACAAAGCCATCTGTACAAACATGGAAATATCTACACCGCTATCTGTATAAACATGGAAATAGCTACAAAGCAATCGGTAAAAACATGGAAATATCTACACCGCTATCTGTATAAACATGGAAATATCTGCACCGCTATCTGTGTAAAGATGGAAATATCTACACAGCAATCTGTGCAAAGATGGAAATATCTACACCACTATCTGTGTAAAGAGGGAAATATCTAAACCACTATCTGTGTAAAGATAGATTGAAATATCTACACCTCTATTTGTGTAAACATGGTAATCCCTACACTGCTATCTGTAAAAAATGGAAATATATACAGAGTCATCTGTATAAACATGGAAATATCTACACCTCCATCTGTATAAACGTGGAAATATCTACACTGCCATCTGCATACACATGGATATATCTACACAGCCATCTGTATAAACATGGAAATATCCACACAGTCATCTCTATAAAAATGGAAATATCTACACTGCTATCTGTATAAACATGGAAATAGCCACACCGCTATCTGTATAAACTTGGAAATATCCACACCGCCATCTGTAAACATGGAAATATCTACACCGCTATCTCTATAAACATGGAAATATGTACACCACGATCTGTATAAACATGGAAAGAACTACACCGCTATCTGTTTAAACATGGAAATATCTACACCGCTATCTGTATAAACATGGAAATATCCGCCATTCTATCTGTATAAAAATGGAAATATCTACACCGCTATCTCTATAAACCTGGAAATGTCTACACCACTATCTGTGTAAACATGGAAGTATCTACAGGGCTATCTCTATAAACATGGAAATATCTACACCGCCATCTGTATAAATATGGAAATAACTACACGGACATCTGTATAAACATGGAAATTTCCACAACACTATCTGTAAACATGGGAAAATCTACACTACCATATGTATAAACATGGATATATCTACACAACCATCTGTATAAACATGGAAGTACCTACACAGCCATCTCTGTAAGCATGGAAATATCTACACCTCCATCGGTATAAACATGGAAATATCTACACAGTCATCTTAATAAACGTGGAAATATCTACTCCGCTATATGTATAAACATGGAAATACCTACACCGCTATCTGTGTAAACATGGAAATATCTACACCGCCACCTCTATAAACATGAAAGTATCTACACCGCCATCTCCATAAACATGGAACTATCACGCCATCTGTATAAATATGGAAATATCTACACCGCTATGTGTTTAAACAAGGAAATATCTACACAGCCATCTCTACAAACATGGAAATATCTACACTGCTATCTGTATAAACATGGAAATATCTACACCGCTTTCTGTATAAACATGGAAATATCTACACCGCTTTCTGTATAAACAGTGGAATATCTACACCGCAATCTGTATGAACTTGGAAATATCTACAATGCCATCTGTATAAACATGGAAATATCTACATCTCTATCTGCATAAAGTTGGAATTATCTACACCGCCATCTGTATAAACATTGAAATATCTCCACTTCTATCTCTATAAAAATGGAAATATCTACAGCGCTATCTGTATAAACATGGAAATATATACAATGCTATCTGTGTAAACATGGAAATATCTACACAGCTATCTGTTTAAACATGGAAATATCTACACTGCTATCTGTTTAAAGATGGAAATATCTACACCGCAATCTGTGCAAAGATGGAAATATCTACATCGCTATCTCTATAAACATGGTAATAGCTGCACCACTATCTGTATAAACATGAAAATATCTAAACCGCTATCTCTAGAAACATGGAAATATCTACACCGCCATCTATATAAACATGGAAATATCTACACAGTCATCTGTATAAACATGGAAATATGTACACTGCCATCTGTATAAACATGGAAATATCTTCAGAGTCACCTACATAAACATGGAAATATCTACACCGCCATGTTTATAAGTATGGAAATATCTACACTGCCATCTTTATACACACGGAAATATCTACACAGCCATCTGCATAAACATGGAAATATCTACACTGCTATCTCTATAAACATGGAAATATCTACACTGCTATCTGTATAAACATGGAAATTTCTACATCACTGTCTGTATAAACATGGAAATATCTCCATCGCTGTCTGTATAAACATGGAAATATCTACACCGCTATCAGTATAAACATGGAAATATCTACGAAGCTATCTGTATAAACAAGGATATATCTACAACGCTATCTGTGTAAACATGCAAATATCTACACAGTTATCTGTGTAAACTTCGAAATAGCTTCAACGCTATCTGTGTAAAGGTGGAAATATCTACACCGCTTTCTGTATAAATATGGAAATATCTACACTGCCATCTGTATAAACATGGAAATAGCTACACCGCAATCTGTATCAACATGGAAATATGTACACCGCTATCTGTATAAACATGGATATGTCTACACCACTATCTGTATAAACATGGAAATATCTAGACCGCCATCTGTATAAACAAGGAAATATCTCCACCGCTATCTGTTTAAACATGGAAATATCTACTCCGCTATCTGTGTAAACATGAAAATATCTACACCTCCATCTGTATAAACATGGAAATATCTACACTCCCAACTGTATACACATGGAAATATCTACACAGCCATCTTTATACCCATGGAAATATCTACAAAGCCATCTGTACAAACATGGAAATATCTACACCGCTATCTGTATAAACATGGAAATAGCTACAAAGCAATCGGTAAAAACATGGAAATATCTACACCGCTATCTGTATAAACATGGAAATATCTGCACCGCTATCTGTGTAAAGATGGAAATATCTACACAGCAATCTGTGCAAAGATGGAAATATCTACACCACTATCTGTGTAAAGAGGGAAATATCTAAACCACTATCTGTGTAAAGATAGATTGAAATATCTACACCTCTATTTGTGTAAACATGGTAATCCCTACACTGCTATCTGTAAAAAATGGAAATATATACAGAGTCATCTGTATAAACATGGAAATATCTACACCTCCATCTGTATAAACGTGGAAATATCTACACTGCCATCTGCATACACATGGATATATCTACACAGCCATCTGTATAAACATGGAAATATCCACACAGTCATCTCTATAAAAATGGAAATATCTACACTGCTATCTGTATAAACATGGAAATAGCCACACCGCTATCTGTATAAACTTGGAAATATCCACACCGCCATCTGTAAACATGGAAATATCTACACCGCTATCTCTATAAACATGGAAATATGTACACCACGATCTGTATAAACATGGAAAGAACTACACCGCTATCTGTTTAAACATGGAAATATCTACACCGCTATCTGTATAAACATGGAAATATCCGCCATTCTATCTGTATAAAAATGGAAATATCTACACCGCTATCTCTATAAACCTGGAAATGTCTACACCACTATCTGTGTAAACATGGAAGTATCTACAGGGCTATCTCTATAAACATGGAAATATCTACACCGCCATCTGTATAAATATGGAAATAACTACACGGACATCTGTATAAACATGGAAATTTCCACAACACTATCTGTAAACATGGGAAAATCTACACTACCATATGTATAAACATGGATATATCTACACAACCATCTGTATAAACATGGAAGTACCTACACAGCCATCTCTGTAAGCATGGAAATATCTACACCTCCATCGGTATAAACATGGAAATATCTACACAGTCATCTTAATAAACGTGGAAATATCTACTCCGCTATATGTATAAACATGGAAATACCTACACCGCTATCTGTGTAAACATGGAAATATCTACACCGCCACCTCTATAAACATGAAAGTATCTACACCGCCATCTCCATAAACATGGAACTATCACGCCATCTGTATAAATATGGAAATATCTACACCGCTATGTGTTTAAACAAGGAAATATCTACACAGCCATCTCTACAAACATGGAAATATCTACACTGCTATCTGTATAAACATGGAAATATCTACACCGCTTTCTGTATAAACATGGAAATATCTACACCGCTTTCTGTATAAACAGTGGAATATCTACACCGCAATCTGTATGAACTTGGAAATATCTACAATGCCATCTGTATAAACATGGAAATATCTACATCTCTATCTGCATAAAGTTGGAATTATCTACACCGCCATCTGTATAAACATTGAAATATCTCCACTTCTATCTCTATAAAAATGGAAATATCTACAGCGCTATCTGTATAAACATGGAAATATATACAATGCTATCTGTGTAAACATGGAAATATCTACACAGCTATCTGTTTAAACATGGAAATATCTACACTGCTATCTGTTTAAAGATGGAAATATCTACACCGCAATCTGTGCAAAGATGGAAATATCTACATCGCTATCTCTATAAACATGGTAATAGCTGCACCACTATCTGTATAAACATGAAAATATCTAAACCGCTATCTCTAGAAACATGGAAATATCTACACCGCCATCTATATAAACATGGAAATATCTACACAGTCATCTGTATAAACATGGAAATATGTACACTGCCATCTGTATAAACATGGAAATATCTTCAGAGTCACCTACATAAACATGGAAATATCTACACCGCCATGTTTATAAGTATGGAAATATCTACACTGCCATCTTTATACACACGGAAATATCTACACAGCCATCTGCATAAACATGGAAATATCTACACTGCTATCTCTATAAACATGGAAATATCTACACTGCTATCTGTATAAACATGGAAATTTCTACATCACTGTCTGTATAAACATGGAAATATCTCCATCGCTGTCTGTATAAACATGGAAATATCTACACCGCTATCAGTATAAACATGGAAATATCTACGAAGCTATCTGTATAAACAAGGATATATCTACAACGCTATCTGTGTAAACATGCAAATATCTACACAGTTATCTGTGTAAACTTCGAAATAGCTTCAACGCTATCTGTGTAAAGGTGGAAATATCTACACCGCTTTCTGTATAAATATGGAAATATCTACACTGCCATCTGTATAAACATGGAAATATCTTCACCGCTATCTGTATAAACATGGAAATATCTACACCGCTATCTCTATAAACATGGAAATACCTGCACCGCTATCTGTATAAGCATGGATATATCTACACCGCTATCTGTATAAACATGGAAATATCTTCACCGCTATCTTTATAATCGTGGAAATATTTACATCGCTTTTTGTATAAACATGGAAATATCTCCAACTCTATCTGTACAAACATGGAAATATCTATACCGCAATCTTTACAAACATGTAAATATCTACAACGCTGTCTGTGTAAACATGGAAATATCTACACAGCTATCTCTGTAAACATGGAAATATCTAAACTGCTATCTGTGTAAAGATGGAAATATCTACACCGCAATCTGTACAAAAATGGAAATATCTACACCGCTATCTCTGTAAACATGGAAATATCTACACCGCTATCTGTATAAACATGGAATTATCTACACTGCCATCAGTATAAAGTTAGAAATATCTACACCGCGAGCTGTATAAATATGGAAATATCTATAACACTGTCTGTAAAAACTTGGAAGTACCAACAGCGCTGTCAGTATAAACATGGAAATATCTACACCGCCATATCTGTAAACTTGGAAATTTCTACACCGCCATCTGCATAAACATGGAAATATCTACACCGCTATCTCTATAAACATGGAAATATCTACAATGCTGTCTGTGTAAACATGGAAATATCTACACAGCTATCTCTGTAAATATGGAAATATCTACACCGCTATCAGTGTAAAGATGGAAATCTCTACACCGCAACCTGTGCAAGGATGGAAATATGGGCACCGCTATCTCTGTAAACATGGAAATATCTACACTGCTATCAGTATAAACATGGAAATATCTACATTGCCATCTGTATAAAGATGGAAATATCTACACCTTGAGGTGTATAAATATGGAAATATCTACACCGCTGTCTGTACAAACGTGGAAATACCAACACCGCTATCTGTATAAACATGGAAATATCTACACCAATATCTGTATAAACTTGGAAATATCTACACCACCATCTCTATAATCATGGAAATACCTACACCGCCATGTCTATACACATGGAAATGTCTGGACCGCTATCTCTATAAACATAGAAATATCTACTCTGCCATCTCTATAAACATGAAAATATCTACACCGCTATCTGCATGAACATGGAAGTATCTACAACGCTATATGTGTAAACAAGGAAATATCTCCACAGCTAATTGTATAAACATGGAAATATCTACAACGCTATCTGCGTTAACATGGAAATATCTACAAAGCTATCTGTGTAAACGTGGAAATAACTACATCGCTATCTGTGTAAAGATGGAAATATCTACAACGCAATCTGTGCAAGATGGAAATATCTACACTGCTATTTGTATAAACATGGAAATACACGGCCATGTATATAAACATGGAAATATCTACACCTCCATCTGTATAAACATGGATATATCTACACCGCTATCAGTATAAATATGGAAATACCTAGACGTCTGTCTCTATAAACATGGAAATATCTACACCACCATCTCTATAAACTTGGAAATATCTACACTGCCATCTGTATACACATGGAAATATCAACACAGCTATCTCTATAAACATGGAAATATCTACACCGCAATCTGTGCAAAGATTGAAATATCTACAACGCTATCTCTGTAAATATGGAAATATCTACACCGCTATCTGTATAAACATGGGAATATCTACACCGTTATCTGCATCAACAAGGAAATATCTACACCGCTATCTGTAGAAACATGGAAATATCTACAATGCTATCTGTGTAAACATGGAAATATTTACACCGCTATCTGTCTAAACTTGGAAATATCTACACCGCTATCTGTGTATAGATGGCAATATCTACACTGCAATCTGTGCAAATATGGAAATATCTACACCGGTATCTCCGTAAACATGGAAATACCTACACCGCTATCCCTATAAACATGGAAATATCTACACTGCCACCTGTATAAACACGGAAATATGTACACCGCCCTCTGTATAAACATGGAAATACCTACACCGCCATCTGTATAAACATGGAAATATCTACACCGCTATCTGTATAAATATGGAAATATCTACACCACTATCTCTTATAAACATGGTAATATCTACACCGCTGTCTGTATAAACATGGAAATATCTACACTGCTATCTCTATAAACATGGAAATATCTACACCGCCATCTGTAAAAACATGCAAATATCTACACAGTCATCTGTAAAAATATAGAAATATTTACACCACCATCTTTATAAACATGTAAATATCTACACTGCCATTTGTATACACATGGAAATTTCTACACAGCTATCTGTATAAACATGGAAATATCTACATCGCAATCTGTGCAAAGATTGAAATATCTACAACGCTATCTCTCTGAAATATGGAAATATCTACACCGCTATCTGTATAAACATGGCAATACCTACACCGTTATCAGTATAAACATGGAAATATCTACACTGCCATCTGTATAAACATGGAAATATCTACATCGCCAACTGTATAAACATGGAAATATCTACACCAATATCTGTATAAGTATGGAAATAACTACACCGCTATCTGTATAAACATGGAAATAGCTACACCGCTATCTATATAAACATGAATATATCTACACTGCCATCTGTATAAAGATGGAAATATCTACACTGCCATCTGTATAAACATGGAAATATGTATACCGCTATCTGTATAAACATGGAAATATCTACACCACTATCTGTAAAAACATGCAAATATCTACAACGCTATCTGTGTAAACATGGAAATATCTACACAGCTATGTGTGTAAACTTGGAAATATCTACATCGCTATCTGTGTAAACATGGAAATATCTACACTGCTATATGCATAAACATGGAAATATCTACTCCGCTATCTATATAAAAATGGAAATATCTACACCACCATCTGTATAAACATGGAAATAACTACAACGCCATTTGTATAAACATGGAAATATCTACACCGCTATCTCTATAAATATGGAAATATCTACACCGCTATCTGTATAAACATGGAAATATCTACACTGCTATCTGTATAAAGATGGAAATATCTACACCGCTATCTGTAAAACGTGGAAATATCTACACTGCAATCTGTATAAACGTGGAAATACCTTCAACGCTATCTGTATAAACGTGGAAATATCTGCATCGCTATCTTTATAATCGTGGATATATCTAAACCGCTATCTGTATAAACCTGGAAATATCTACACCGTTATCTGTATCAACAAGGAAATATCTACACCGCTATCTGTGGAAACATGGAAATATCTACAATGCTATCTGTGTAAACATGGAAATATTTACACCGCTATCTGTCTAAACTTGAAAATATCTACACTGCTATCTATGTAAAGATGGCAATATCTACACTGCCATCTGCACAAATATGGAAATATCTACACCGGTATCTCTGTAAACATGGAAATTCCTACAGCTCTATCCCTATAAACATGGAAATATCTACACTGCCACCTGTATAAACACGGAAATATCTACACCGCCATCTGTATAAACATGGAAAAACCTACACCACCATCTGTATAAACATGGAAATATCTACACCACTATGTGTATAAACATGGAAACACATTCACTGCATCTGTATAAACTTGGAAATATCTACACCGCTATCTCTATAAACGTGGAAATATCTACACCGCCATCTGTATAAACATGCAAATGTCTCCACCGTAATTTGTATAAACATGGGAATACCTACACTGCTATCTGTATAAACATGGAAATATCTACACCGATATGTGTATAAAGATGAAAATATGTACACCTCTATCTGTGTAAACATGGAAATGTCTACACAGCTATCTGTGTAAATTTGGAAATATCTACAGAGCTATCTGTGTACAGATGGAAATATCTGCACTGCTATCTCTGTAAACATGGAAATATCCACACCGCTATCTGTATAAACATGGAAATATCTACACCGCTATCTGTATAAACAAGGAAATATCTACACCGACTTCTGTATAATCATGGCAATATCTACACGGCTATCTTTATAAACATAGAAATATCAACACCGCTATCTCTGTAAACATGGAAATATCTACACAGCTATCAGTATAAACATGGAAATATCTACACCGCTATCTGTATAAACAAGGAAATATCTACACCGCCATCTGTATAAACATGGCAATATCTACACCGCTATCTGTATAAACATGGAAATATTTACACCGCTATCTCTATAAACAAGGAAATATCTACACCGCTATCTGTATAAACATGGAAATATCTACACCGTAATCTCTATAAACATGGAAATATCTACACCGATATCTGTATAAACAAGGAAATATCTACAACGCCATCTGTATCAACATGGAAGTATCTACACCGCCATCTGTACAAACATGGAAATATCTACACCGCTATCTGTATAAAGATGGAAATATCTACACCGCTATCTGTAAAACGTTGAAATATCTTCAACGCTATCTGTATAAACGTGGAAATACCTACATCGCTATCTTTATAACCGTGGAAATATCTCCACCGCTATCTGTATAAACCTGGAAATATCTACACCGTTATCTGTATCAACAAGGAAATATCTACACCGCTATCTGTAGAAACATGGAAATACCTACAATGCTTTCTGTGTAAACATGGAAATATCTACACCGATATCTGTGAAAACTTGGAAATATCTACACCGCTATCTGTGTAAACATGGAAATATCTACATGGCTATCTCTATAAACATGGAAATATCTACACCGCCATATGTTTAAATGTGGAAATAACTACACGGACATCTGTATAAATATGGAAATTTCCACACCACTATCTGCATAAACATGGAAATATGTACATTGATATGTGTATAAATATGGAAACATGTACACCACGATCTGTATAAACATGGAAAGATCTACACCGCTATCTGTATAAACATGGAAATATCTACACCGCTATCTGTATAAACATGGAAATATGTACACCTCTATCTGTATAAATATGGAAATATCTACACCGCTATCTCTATAAACCTGGAAATGTCTACACCGCTATCTGTGTAAACATGGAAATATCTACATGGTTATCTCTATAAACATGGAAATATCTACACCGCCATGTGTATAAATATGGAAATAACTACACGGACATGTGTATAAACATGGAAATTTCCACACCACTATCTGTAAACATGGGAAAATCTACACTACCATCTGTATAAACATGGCAATATCTACACCGCTATCTGTATAAACATGGAAATATTTCCACCGCTATCTCTATAAACAAGGAAATATCTACACCGCTATCTGTATAAACATGGAAATATCTACACCGTAATCTCTAAAAACATGGAAATATCTACACCGATATCTGTATAAACAAGGAAATATCTACAACGCGATCTGTATCAACATGGAAGTATCTACACCGCCATCTGTACAAACATGGAAATATCTACACCGCTATCTGTATAAAGATGGAAATATCTACACCGCTATCTGTAAAACGTGGAAATATCTTCAACGCTATCTGTATAAACGTGGAAATACCTACATCGCTATCTTTATAACCGTGGAAATATCTCCTCCGCTATCTGTATAAACCTGGAAATATCTACACCGTTATCTGTATCAACAAGGAAATATCTACAGCGCTATCTGTAGAAACATGGAAATACCTCCAATGCTATCTGTGTAAACATGGAAATATCTACACCGATATCTGTGAAAACTTGGAAATATCTACACCGCTATCTGTGTAAACATGGAAATATCTACATGGCTATCTCTATAAACATGGAAATATCTACACCGCCTTATGTTTAAATGTGGAAATAACTACACGGACATCTGTATAAATATGGAAATTTCCACACCACTATCTGCATAAACATGGAAATATGTACATTGATATCTGTATAAATATGGAAACATGTACACCACGATCTGTATAAACATGGAAAGATCTACACCGCTATCTGTATAAACATGGAAATATCTACACCGCTATCTGTATAAACATGGAAATATGTACACCTCTATCTGTATAAATATGGAAATATCTACACCGCTATCTCTATAAACCTGGAAATGTCTACACCGCTATCTGTGTAAACATGGAAATATCTACATGGTTATCTCTATAAACATGGAAATATCTACACCGCCATCTGTATAAATATGGAAATAACTACACGGACATCTGTATAAACATGGAAATTTCCACACCACTATCTGTAAACATGGGAAAATCTACACTACCATCTGTATAAACATGGAAATATCTACACAACCATCTGTATAAACATGGAAGTACCCACACACCCATCTCTATAGGCATGGAAATATCTACACCTCCATCTGTATAAACATGGAGATATCTCCACCGCTATCTGTTTAAACATGGAAATATCTACTCCGCTATCTGTGTAAACATGGAAATATCTACACCTCCATCTGTATAAACATGGAAATATCTACACTCCCATCTGTATACACATGGAAATATCTACACAGCCATCTGTATACCCTTGGACATATCTACACAGCCATCTGTAGAAACATGGAAATATCTACAACCCTATCTCTATAAACATTGAAATACCTACACCGCAATCTGTATAAACATGGAAATATCTACACTGCTATCTGTATAAACATGGAAATATCTGCACCGCTATCAGTATAAACAAGGAAATATCTACAACGCCATCTGTATCAGCATGGAATTATCTACACCGCCATCTGTACAAACATGGAAATATCTACATCGCTATCTGTATAAAATGGAAATATCTACACCGCTATCTGTAAAACGTGGAAATATCTTCAACACTATCTGTATAAACGTGGAAATACCTACATCGCTATCTTTATAACCGTGGAAATATCTCCACCGCTATCTGTATAAACCTGGAAATATCTACACCGTTATCTGTATCAACAAGGAAATATCTACACCGCTATCTGTAGAAACATGGAAATACCTACAATGCTATCTGTGTAAACATGGAAATATCTACACCGATATCTGTGTAAACGTGGAAATATCTACACCGCTATCTGTGTAAACATGGAAATATCTACATGGCTATCTCTATAAACATGGAAATATCTACACCGCCATCTGTTTAAATGTGGAAATAACTGCACGGACATCTGTATAAACATGGAAATTTCCACACCACTATCTGCATAAACATGGAAATATGTACACCGCTATCTGTATAAATATGGAAATATGTACACCACGATCTGTATAAACATGGAAAGATCTACACCGCTATCTGTATAAACATGGAAATATCTACACCGCTATCTGTATAAACATGGAAATATGTACACCTCTATCTGTATAAATATGGAAATATCTACACCGCTATCTCTATAAACCTGGAAATGTCTACACCGCTATCTGTGTAAACATGGAAATATCTACATGGTTATCTCTATAAACATGGAAATATCTACACCGCCATCTGTATAAATATGGAAATAACTACACGGACATCTGTATAAACATGGAAATTTCCACACCACTATCTGTAAACATGGGAAAATCTACACTACCATCTGTATAAACATGGAAATATCTACACAACCATCTGTATAAACATGGAAGTACCCACACACCCATCTCTATAGGCATGGAAATATCTACACCTCCATCTGTATAAACATGGAGATATCTCCACCGCTATCTGTTTAAACATGGAAATATCTACTCCGCTATCTGTGTAAACATGGAAATATCTACACCTCCATCTGTATAAACATGGAAATATCTACACTCCCATCTGTATACACATGGAAATATCTACACAGCCATCTGTATACCCTTGGACATATCTACACAGCCATCTGTAGAAACATGGAAATATCTACAACCCTATCTCTATAAACATTGAAATACCTACACCGCAATCTGTATAAACATGGAAATATCTACACTGCTATCTGTATAAACATGGAAATATCTGCACCGCTATCAGTATAAACAAGGAAATATCTACAACGCCATCTGTATCAGCATGGAATTATCTACACCGCCATCTGTACAAACATGGAAATATCTACATCGCTATCTGTATAAAATGGAAATATCTACACCGCTATCTGTAAAACGTGGAAATATCTTCAACACTATCTGTATAAACGTGGAAATACCTACATCGCTATCTTTATAACCGTGGAAATATCTATCTCCACCGCTATCTGTATAAACCTGGAAATATCTACACCGTTATCTGTATCAACAAGGAAATAACTACACCGCTATCTGTAGAAACATGGAAATACCTACAATGCTATCTGTGTAAACATGGAAATATCTACACCGATATCTGTGTAAACTTGGAAATATCTACACCGCTATCTGTGTAAACATGGAAATATCTACATGGCTATCTCTATAAACATGGAAATATCTACACCGCCATCTGTTTAAATGTGGAAATAACTGCACGGACATCTGTATAAACATGGAAATTTCCACACCACTATCTGCATAAACATGGAAATATGTACACCGCTATCTGTATAAATATGGAAATATGTACACCACGATCTGTATAAACATGGAAAGACCTACACCGCTATCTGTATAAACTTGGAAATATCTACACCGCTATCTGTATAAACATGGAAATATGTACACCTCTATCTGTACAAATATGGAAATATCTACACCGCTATCTCTATAAACCTGGAAATGTCTACACCGCTATCTGTGTAAACATGGAAATATCTACATGGTTATCTCTATAAACATGGAAATATCTACACCGCCGTCTGTATAAATATGGAAATAACTACACCGCTATCTCTGTAAACCTGGAAATGTCTACACCGCTATCTCTGTAATAATGGAAATATCTACATGGTTATCTCTATAAACATGGAAATATCTACACCGCCATCTGTATAAATATGGAAATAACTACACGGAAATCTGTATAAACATGGAAATATGTACACTTCTATCTGTATAAATATGGAAATATCTACACCGCTATCTCTGTAAACCTGGAAATGTCTACACCGCTATCTGTGTAATAATGGAAATATCTACATGGTTATCTCTATAAACATGGAAATATCTACACCGCCATCTGCATAAATATGGAAATAACTACACGGACATCTGTATAAACATGGAAATTTCCACACCACTATCTGTAAACATGGGAAAATCTACACTACCATCTGTATAAACATGGAAATATCTACACAACCATCTGTATAAACTTGGAAGTACCTACACAGCCATCGCTATAGGCATGGAAATATCGACATCGCTGTCTGTGTAAACATGGAGATATCTCCACCGCTATCTGTACAAACATGGAAATATCTACTCCACTATCTTTATAAATATGGAAATATTTACACCGCTATCTGCATAAACATGGAAATATCAACAACACTATCTGTATAAACATGGAAATATCTACATGGCTATGTCTAAGAACTTGGAAATATCTACACCGCTATCTGTACAAACATGGAAATATCTCCACCGCTATCTGTATAAACATGGACATATCTACAGCACTATCTGTGTAAACATGGAAATATCTACACAGCTATCTGTGTAAACATGGAAATATGTGCACCGCTATCTGTGTAATGATTGAAATATCTACACCATAATCTGCGCAAATACGGAAATACATACACCGCTATCTCTGTAAACATGGAAATATCTATACCGCTATCTTTATAAATATGGAAAAATCTACACCGCTATCAGTATAAACATGGAAATATCTACACCACGATCTGCATAAACATGGAAATATCTACACAGCTATCTGTATAAACATGGAAATATCTACACCGCTATCTGTATAAACATGGAAATAACTACACTGCCATCTGTATAAACATGGAAATGTCTACACAACCGTCTGTATAAACATGGAAGTATCTACACAGTCATCTCTATAAGCATGGAAATATCTACATCGCTATCTGTATAAACATGGAAATATCTACACGTCAATCTGTTTAAACATGGAAACATCTACACCGCTATCTGTATAAACATGGAATTATCTACGCCGCTATCTTTATAAACATGCAAATATCTACAACGCTATCTGTGTAAACATGGAAATATCCGCACCGCTATCTGTGTAAAGATGGAAATATCTACACCGCAATCTGTGTAAAGATGGAAATAAATACACCGCAATCTGTGCAAAGATGGAGATAGCTACAACGATATCTGTGTAAACAGGGTAATATCTACCCTGCTATCTATATGAACATGGAAATATCTACACCGCCATCTGTAAAAACATGGAAATATCTACACATTCATCTGTATAAACATGGAAATATCTACAGCTCCATCTGTATAACCAAGGAAATATCTACACTGCCATCTGTATACACATGGAAATATCTACTCAGCCATCTGTATAAACAAGGAAATATTTACAACGATATCTCTATAAACATGGAAATACCTACATCGCTATCTGTATAGACACGGAAATAACTTCACCTTTATCTGTAAACATGGAAATATCTACACTGCTATCTGTATAAACTTGGAAATATCTACACCGCCATCTGTATAAACATGGAAATATCTACATCGCTATCTGTATAGACATTGAAATTTCTCCACTGATATCTCTATGAAAACGGAAATATCTACACCGTTATCTTTATAAACATGGAAATATCTACACTGCTATCTGTATAAACTTGGAAATATACACACGGCCATCTGTATAAACATGGAAATATCTTCACCGCTATCTGTTTAAACATGGAAATATCTACACCGCTATCTGTGTAAACATGGAAATATCTACACCGCTATCTGTATAAACATGGAAATACCTACATCGCTATCTGTATAAACATGAAAATATCTACATCGCTATCTGTATAAACAAGGAAATAGCTCCACCGCTATGTCTATAAACATGGAAATATCTACACCGTTATCTTTATAAACGTGGAAAGATCTACACCGCTGTCTGTATAAACATGGAAATATCTTCATCGCTGTCTGTATAAATATGGAAATATCCCCACCGCTATATGTATAAGCATGGAAATATCTACAACACTATCTTTATAAACATGGAAATATTTACACCGCTATCTGCATAAACATGGAAATATCAACAACAATATCTGTATAAACATGGAAATATCTTCTTGGCTATCTCTATGAACATGGAAATATCTACACCGCCATCTGAATAAACATGGAAATTCCTACACGGTCATCTGTATGAACATGGAAATATCTACACCACTATCTGTATAAACATTTAAATATCTACAGCACTATCTGTATAAACCTGCAAATATCTCCACCGCTATCTGTATAAACATGGAAATATATCCACCGCTATCTGTATAAACATGGAAATATCTACAATGCTATCTCTATATACATGGAAATATCTACACCGCTATCTGTATAAACATGGAAATATCTACACTGCTATCTGTATAAACGTGGAAATATATTCACCGCTATCTGTATAATCGTGGACATACCTACACCGCTATCTGTGTAAACATGGAAATATCTACAACTCCATCTCTATAAACATGGAAATATCTACACTTCCATTTGTATAAACACGGAAATATCTACATTTCCATCTGTATACACATGCAAATATCTACACAGCCATCTGTATAAACTTGGAAATATCTACACCGCTATCTCTGTAAACATGGAAATACCTACACCGCAATCTATATAAACATGGAAACATCTACACCGCTATCTGTATAAACATGGAAATATCTACACTGCTATCTGTACAAACATGCAAATATCTACAACGCTATCTGTGTAAACATGGAAATACCTACACCGCTATCTGTGTAAATATGGAAATATCTACAACGCTATCTGTATAAACATGGAAAGATCTACACCGCTGTCTGTATAAACATGGAAATATCTACATCGCTGTCTGTATAAACATGGAAATATCTCCACCGCTATCTTTATAAGCATGGAAATATCTACACCACTATCTTTATAAGCATGGAAATATTTACACCGCTATCTGCATAAACATGGCAATATCAACAACAATATCTGTATAAATATGGAAATATCTACGTGGCTATCTCTATGAACATGGAAATATCTACACCGCCATCTGAATAAACATGGAAATACCTACACGGTCATCTGAATAAACATGGAAATATCTACACCGATATCTATATAAACATGGAAATATCTACACGGCTATCTGTATAAATATGGAAATATCTACACCGCTATCTGTATAAACATGGAAATATCTACACCGCTATCTGTATAAACATGGAAATATCTACACCGCTATCTGTATAAACATGCAAATATATACAACGATATCTGTTTAAACATGGAAATATCTACACCGCTATATGTGTAAATATGGAAATATCTGCACCGCTATCTGTGTAAAGATGGAAATATCTACACCGCAATCTGTGCAAAGATGGAAATATCTACACCACTATCTGTGTAAAGATGGAAATATCTACACCACCATCTGTGCAAAGATTGAAATATCTACATCGCTATCGGTGTAAACATGGTAATCTCTACACTTCTATCTGTAAAAACATGGAAATATCTACAGAGTTATCAGTATAAACATTGAAATATCTACAACTCCATCTGTATAAACGTGGAAATATCTACACTGCCATCTGAATACACATGGATATATCTACAGAGCCATCGGTATAAACAGGGAAATATCCACACAGTCATCTCTATAAACATGGAAATATCTACAATGCTATCTGTATAAACATGGAAATAGCCACACCGCTATCTGTATAAACATGGAAATATCCACAGCGCCATCTGTAAACATGGAAATATCTACACCGCTATATCTATAAACATGGAAATATCCCCACCGCTATCTGTATAAACATGGAAATATCTACACCGCTATCTCTATAAACATGGAAATATCTACACCGCTATCTGTATAAACATGGAAATATCTACGCTGCCATCTGTATACACTTGGAAATACATACACAGATATCTGTATAAACTTGGAAATAACTACACCGCTATCTCTATAAACATGGGAAAACCTAAACCGCAATGTGCATAAACATGGAAATATCTACACAGATATCTGTACAAACATGGAAATATCTACACCACTATCTGTATAAACTTGGAAATATCTACACCGCTATCTCTATAAACATGGAAATATCTACACCGCCATCTGCATAAAAATTTAAATACCTAAACAGTCATCTGTATAAACATGGAAATATCTACACCACTATGTGTATAAACATGGAAATAATTTCACTGCCCTCTGTATAAACTTGGAAATATCTACACAGTCATTTCTATAAACATGGAAATATCTACACTGCTATCTGTATAAACATGGAAATATCTAGTCCACCATCTGTAAAAACATGGAAATATATACACAGTCATCTGTATAAACAGGGAAATACCTACACCACCATCTTTATAAACATGGAAATATCTACACTGCCATCTGTATACTCATGGAAATATCTACACAGCCATCTGTAGATACATGGAAATATCCACACCATTATCTGTATAAACATGGAAATAGGCACACCGCAATCTGTATCAACATGGAAATATCTACACCACTATCTGTATAAACATGGATATATCTACACCACTATCTGTATAAACATGGAAATATCTACACCGCCATCTGTATAAACATGGAGATATCTCCACCGCTATCTGTTTAAACATGGAAATATCTACTCCGCTATCTGTGTAAACATGGAAATATCTACACCTCCATCTGTATAAACATGGAAATATCTACACTCCCATCTGTATACACATGGAAATATCTACACAGCCATCTGTATACCCTTGGACATATCTACACAGCCATCTGTAGAAACATGGAAAGATCTACAACCCTATCTCTATAAACATTGAAATACCTACACCGCAATCTGTATAAACATGGAAATATCTACACTGCTATCTGTATAAACATGGAAATATCTGCACCGCTATCAGTATAAACAAGGAAATATCTACAACGCCATCTGTATCAGCATGGAATTATCTACACCGCCATCTGTACAAACATGGAAATATCTACATCGCTATCTGTATAAAATGGAAATATCTACACCGCTATCTGTAAAACGTGGAAATATCTTCAACACTATCTGTATAAACGTGGAAATACCTACATCGCTATCTTTATAACCGTGGAAATATCTCCACCGCTATCTGTATAAACCTGGAAATATCTACACCGTTATCTGTATCAACAAGGAAATATCTACACCGCTATCTGTAGAAACATGGAAATACCTACAATGCTATCTGTGTAAACATGGAAATATCTACACCGATATCTGTGTAAACTTGGAAATATCTACAGCGCTATCTGTGTAAACATGGAAATATCTACATGGCTATCTCTATAAACATGGAAATATCTACACCGCCATCTGTTTAAATGTGGAAATAACTGCACGGACATCTGTATAAACATGGAAATTTCCACACCACTATCTGCATAAACATGGAAATAGGTACACCGCTATCTGTATAAATATGGAAATATGTACACCACGATCTGTATAAACATGGAAAGATCTACACCGCTATCTGTATAAACATGGAAATATCTACACCGCTATCTGTATAAACATGGAAATATGTACACCTCTATCTGTATAAATATGGAAATATCTACACCGCTATCTCTATAAACCTGGAAGTGTCTACACCGCTATCTGTGTAAACATGGAAATATCTACATGGCTATCTCTATAAACATGGAAATATCTACACCGCCATCTGTATAAATATGGAAATAACTACACGGACATCTGTATAAACATGGAAATTTCCACACCACTATCTGTAAACATGGGAAAATCTACACTACCATCTGTATAAACATGGAAATATCTACACAACCATCTGTATAAACATGGAAGTACCCACACACCCATCTCTATAGGCATGGAAATATCTACACCTCCATCTGTATAAACATGGAGATATCTCCACCGCTATCTGTTTAAACATGGAAATATCTACTCCGCTATCTGTGTAAACATGGAAATATCTACACCTCCATCTGTATAAACATGGAAATATCTACACTCCCATCTGTATACACATGGAAATATCTACACAGCCATCTGTATACCCTTGGACATATCTACACAGCCATCTGTAGAAACATGGAAATATCTACAACCCTATCTCTATAAACATTGAAATACCTACACCGCAATCTGTATAAACATGGAAATATCTACACTGCTATCTGTATAAACATGGAAATATCTGCACCGCTATCAGTATAAACAAGGAAATATCTACAACGCCATCTGTATCAGCATGGAATTATCTACACCGCCATCTGTACAAACATGGAAATATCTACATCGCTATCTGTATAAAATGGAAATATCTACACCGCTATCTGTAAAACGTGGAAATATCTTCAACACTATCTGTATAAACGTGGAAATACCTACATCGCTATCTTTATAACCGTGGAAATATCTCCACCGCTATCTGTATAAACCTGGAAATATCTACACCGTTATCTGTATCAACAAGGAAATAACTACACCGCTATCTGTAGAAACATGGAAATACCTACAATGCTATCTGTGTAAACATGGAAATATCTACACCGATATCTGTGTAAACTTGGAAATATCTACACCGCTATCTGTGTAAACATGGAAATATCTACATGGCTATCTCTATAAACATGGAAATATCTACACCGCCATCTGTTTAAATGTGGAAATAACTGCATGGACATCTGTATAAACATGGAAATTTCCACACCACTATCTGCATAAACATGGAAATATGTACACCGCTATCTGTATAAATATGGAAATATGTACACCACGATCTGTATAAACATGGAAAGACCTACACCGCTATCTGTATAAACTTGGAAATATCTACACCGCTATCTGTATAAACATGGAAATATGTACACCTCTATCTGTACAAATATGGAAATATCTACACCGCTATCTCTATAAACCTGGAAATGTCTACACCGCTATCTGTGTAAACATGGAAATATCTACATGGTTATCTCTATAAACATGGAAATATCTACACCGCCATCTGTATAAATATGGAAATAACTTCACCGCTATCTCTGTAAACCTGGAAATGTCTACACCGCTATCTGTGTAATAATGGAAATATCTACATGGTTATCTCTATAAACATGGAAATATCTACACCGCCATCTGTATAAATATGGAAATAACTACACGGAAATCTGTATAAACATGGAAATATGTACACTTCTATCTGTATAAATATGGAAATATCTACACCGCTATCTCTGTAAACCTGGAAATGTCTACACCGCTATCTGTGTAATAATGGAAATATCTACATGGTTATCTCTATAAACATGGAAATATCTACACCGCCATCTGTATAAATATGGAAATAACTACACGGACATCTGTATAAACATGGAAATTTCCACACCACTATCTGTAAACATGGGAAAATCTACACTACCATCTGTATAAACATGGAAATATCTACACAACCATCTGTATAAACTTGGAAGTACCTACACAGCCATCGCTATAGGCATGGAAATATCTACATCGCTGTCTGTGTAAACATGGAGATATCTCCACCGCTATCTGTACAAACATGGAAATATCTACTCCACTATCTTTATAAACATGGAAATATTTACACCGCTATCTGCATAAACATGGAAATATCAACAACACTATCTGTATAAACATGGAAATATCTACATGGCTATGTCTAAGAACTTGGAAATATCTACACCGCTATCTGTACAAACATGGAAATATCTCCACAGCTATCTGTATAAACATGGACATATCTACAGCACTATCTGTGTAAACATGGAAATATCTACACAGCTATCTGTGTAAACATGGAAATATGTGCACCGCTATCTGTGTAATGATTGAAATATCTACACCATAATCTGCGCAAATACGGAAATACATACACCGCTATCTCTGTAAACATGGAAATATCTATACCGCTATCTTTATAAATATGGAAAAATCTACACCGCTATCAGTATAAACATGGAAATATCTACACCACGATCTGCATAAACATGGAAATATCTACACAGCTATCTGTATAAACATGGAAATATCTACACCGCTATCTGTATAAACATGGAAATAACTACACTGCCATCTGTATAAACATGGAAATGTCTACACAACCGTCTGTATAAACATGGAAGTATCTACACAGTCATCTCTATAAGCATGGAAATATCTACATCGCTATCTGTATAAACATGGAAATATCTACACGTCTATCTGTTTAAACATGGAAACATCTACACCGCTATCTGTATAAACATGGAATTATCTACGCCGCTATCTTTATAAACATGCAAATATTTACAACGCTATCTGTGTAAACATGGAAATATCCGCACCGCTATCTGTGTAAAGATGGAAATATCTACACCGCAATCTGTGTAAAGATGGAAATAAATACTCCGCAATCTGTGCAAAGATGGAGATAGCTACAACGATATCTGTGTAAACAGGGTAATATCTACCCTGCTATCTATATGAACATGGAAATATCTACACCGCCATCTGTAAAAACATGGAAATATCTACACATTCATCTGTATAAACATGGAAATATCTACAGCTCCATCTGTATAACCAAGGAAATATCTACACTGCCATCTGCATACACATGGAAATATCTACTCAGCCATCTGTATAAACAAGGAAATATTTACAACGATATCTCTATAAACATGGAAATACCTACATCGCTCTCTGTATAGACACGGAAATAACTTCACCTTTATCCGTAAACATGGAAATATCTACACTGCTATCTGTATAAACTTGGAAATATCTACACCGCTATATGTATAAAAATGGAAATATCTACATCGCTATCTGTATAGACATTGAAATATCTCCACTGATATCTCTATGAAAACGGAAATATCTACACCGTTATCTTTATAAACATGGAAATATCTACACTGCTATCTGTATAAACTTGGAAATATACACACGGCCATCTGTATAAACATGGAAATATCTTCACCGCTATCTGTTTAAACATGGAAATATCTACACCGCTATCTGCGTAAACATGGAAATATCTACACCGCTATCTGTATAAACATGGAAATACCTACATCGCTATCTGTATAAACATGAAAATATCTACATCGCTATCTGTATAAACAAGGAAATAGCTCCACCGCTATCTCTATAAACATGGAAATATCTACACCGTTATCTTTATAAACGTGGAAATAAGTACAGCGCTATCTATATAAACATGGAAATATCTACAACACTATCTGTGTAAACATGGAAATATCTACACCGCTATCTGTATAAACGTGGAAATATCTACTCCGCTATCTGTATAAACATGGAAAAATCTACACCACGATCTGTATAAACATGGAAAATCTACACCGCTACCTGTATAAACATGGAAATATCTACTCCGCTATCTGTATAAACATGGAAATATCTACAAAGCTATCTCTGCAAACATGGAAATATGTACACCGCTATCTGTATAAACATGGAAATATGTACACCACGATATGTATAAACATGGAAAGATCTACACCGCTATCTGTATAAACATGGAAATATCTACACCGCTATCTGTATAAACATGGAAATATCTACACCTCTATCTGTATAAATATGGAAATATCTACACGGCTATCTCTATAAACCTGGAAATGTCTACATCGCTATCTGCGTATACATGGAAATATCTACATGGCTATCTCTATAAACATGGAAATATCTACACCGACATCTGTATAAATATGGAAATAACTACACGGACATCTGTATAAAGATGGAAATTTCCACACCACTGTCTGTAAACATGGGAAAATCTACACTACCATCTGTATAAACATGGAAATATCAACACAACCATCTGTATAAACATGGAAGTACATACACAGCCATCTGTATAAGCATGGAAATATCTACACCTCCATCTGTATAAACATGGAAATATCTCAAATGCTATCTTTTTAAACATGGAAATATCTACTCCGCTATCTGTGTAAACATGGAAATATCTACACCTCCATCTGTACAAACATGGAAATATCTACACTCCAATCTCTATACACATGGAAATATCTACAAAGCCATCTGTATACCCTTGGACATAACTACACAGCCATCTGTAGAATCATGGAAATATCTACACCGCTATCTGTATAAACGTGGAAATAGCTACACCGCAATCTGTATAAACATGGAAATATCGGCACCGCTATCTGTATGAACATGGAAATATCTACACAACTATCTCTATAAACCTGGAAATATCTACACCGTCATCTGTATAAACATGGAAATATCTCCACCGCTATCAGTATAAACATGGAAATATCCCCACGGCTATCTGTATAAACATGGAAATATCTACACCGCTATATCTACAAACATAGAAATATCTACACCGCTATCTGTATAAACGTGGAAATATCTACACCGCTATCTGTATAATCGTGGAAATAGCTACACCGCTATCTGTATAAATATTGAAATATCTACACCTCCATCTGCATAAACATGGAAATATCTACACTTACATCTGTATACACATGGAAATATCTACACAGCCATCTGTGTAAACTTGGAAATATCTACACCGCTATCTCTGTAAACATGGAAATACCTACACCGCAATCCGTATAAACATGGAAACATCTACACCGCTACCTGTATAAACATGGAAATATCTACCCTGCTAACTGTACAAACATGCAAATATCTACAACGCTATCTGTGTAAACATGGAAATATCTACACCGCTATCTGTGTAAACATGGAAATATCTACAAAGCTATCTGTATAAATATGGAAAGATCTACACCGCAGTCTATATAAACATGGAAACATCTACATCGCTGTCTGTATAAACATGGAAATATCTCCACCGCTATCTGTATAAGCATGGAAATATCTACACCACTATCTTTATAAACATGGAAATATTTACACCGCTATCTGCATAAACATGGAAATATCTACACAGCTATCTGTATAAACATGGAAATATCTACACCGCTATCTGTATAAACATGGAAATAACTACACTGCCATCTGTATAAACATGGAAATGTCTACACAACCATCTGTATAAACATGGAAGTATCTACACAGTCATCTCTATAAGCATGGAAATATCTACATCGCTATCTGTATAAACATGGAAATATCTACACGTCTATCTGTTTAAACATGGAAACATCTACACCGCTATCTGTATAAACATGGAATTATCTACGCCGCTATCTTTATAAACATGCAAATATCTACAACGCTATCTGTGTAAACATGGAAATATCCGCACCGCTATCTGTGTAAAGATGGAAATATCTACACCGCAATCTGTGTAAAGATGGAACTAAATACACCGCAATCTGTGCAAAGATGGAGATAGCTACAACGATATCTGTGTAAACAGGGTAATATCTACCCTGCTATCTATATGAACATGGAAATATCTACACCGCCATCTGTAAAAACATGGAAATATCTACACATTCATCTGTATAAACATGGAAATATCTACAGCTCCATCTGTATAACCAAGGAAATATCTACACTGCCATCTGCATACACATGGAAATATCTACTCAGCCATCTGTATAAACAAGGAAATATTTACAACGATATCTCTATAAACATGGAAATACCTACATCGCTCTCTGTATAGACACGGAAATAACTTCACCTTTATCTGTAAACATGGAAATATCTACACTGCTATCTGTATAAACTTGGAAATATCTACACCGCCATCTGTATAAACATGGAAATATCTACATCGCTATCTGTATAGACATTGAAATATCTCCACTGATATCTCTATGAAAACGGAAATATCTACACCGTTATCTTTATAAACATGGAAATATCTACACTGCTATCTGTATAAACTTGGAAATATACACACGGCCATGTGTATAAACATGGAAATAACTTCACCGCTATCTGTTTAAACATGGAAATATCTACACCGCTATCTGTGTAAACATGGAAATATCTACACCGCTATCTGTATAAACATGGAAATACCTACATCGCTATCTGTATAAACATGAAAATATCTACATCGCTATCTGTATAAACAAGGAAATAGCTCCACCGCTATCTCTAAAAACATGGAAATATCTACACCGTTATCTTTATAAACGTGGAAATAAGTACAGCGCTATCTATATAAACATGGAAATATCTACAACACTATCTGTGTAAACATGGAAATATCTACACCGCTATCTGTATAAACGTGGAAATATCTACTCCGCTATCTGTATAAACATGGAAAAATCTACACCACGATCTGTATAAACATGGAAAATCTACACCGCTACCTGTATACACATGGAAATATCTACTCCGCTATCTGTATAAACATGGAAATATCTACAAAGCTATCTCTGTAAACATGGAAATATGTACACCGCTATCTGTATAAACATGGAAATATCTACAACGCTATCTGTATAAACATGGAAATATGTACACCACGATATGTATAAACATGGAAAGATCTACACCGATATCTGTATAAACATGGAAATATCTACACCGCTATCTGTATAAACATGGAAATATCTACAACGCTATCTGTATAAACATGGAAATATGTACACCACGATATGTATAAACATGGAAAGATCTACACCGCTATCTGTATAAACATGGAAATATCTACACCGCTATCTGTATAAACATGGAAATATCTACACCTCTATCTGTATAAATATGGAAATATCTACACGGCTATCTCTATAAACCTGGAAATGTCTACATCGCTATCTGCGTATACATGGAAATATCTACATGGCTATCTCTATAAACATGGAAATATCTACACCGACATCTGTATAAATATGGAAATAACTACACGGACATCTGTATAAACATGGAAATTTCCACACCACTGTCTGTAAACATGGGAAAATCTACACTACCATCTGTATAAACAAGGAAATATCAACACAACCATCTGTATAAACATGGAAGTACATACACAGCCATCTGTATAAGCATGGAAATATCTACACCTCCATCTGTATAAACATGGAAATATCTCAAATGCTATCTTTTTAAACATGGAAATATCTACTCCGCTATCTGTGTAAACATGGAAATATCTACACCTCCATCTGTACAAACATGGAAATATCTACACTCCAATCTCTATACACATGGAAATATCTACAAAGCCATCTGTATACCCTTGGACATAACTACACAGCCATCTGTAGAATCATGGAAATATCTACACCGCTATCTGTATAAACGTGGAAATAGCTACACCGCAATCTGTATAAACATGGAAATATCTGCACCGCTATCTGTATGAACATGGAAATATCTACACAACTATCTCTATAAACCTGGAAATATCTACACCGTCATCTGTATAAACATGGAAATATCTCCACCGCTATCAGTATAAACATGGAAATATCCCCACGGCTATCTGTATAAACATGGAAATATCTACACCGCTATATCTACAAACATAGAAATATCTACACCGCTATCTGTATAAACGTGGAAATATCTACACCGCTATCTGTATAATCGTGGAAATAGCTACACCGCTATCTGTATAAATATTGAAATATCTACACCTCCATCTGCATAAACATGGAAATATCTACACTTACATCTGTATACACATGGAAATATCTACACAGCCATCTGTGTAAACTTGGAAATATCTACACCGCTATCTCTGTAAACATGGAAATACCTACACCGCAATCCGTATAAACATGGAAACATCTACACCGCTACCTGTATAAACATGGAAATATCTACCCTGCTAACTGTACAAACATGCAAATATCTACAACGCTATCTGTGTAAACATGGAAATATCTACACCGCTATCTGTGTAAACATGGAAATATCTACAAAGCTATCTGTATAAATATGGAAAGATCTACACCGCAGTCTATATAAACATGGAAACATCTACATCGCTGTCTGTATAAACATGGAAATATCTCCACCGCTATCTGTATAAGCATGGAAATATCTACACCACTATCTTTATAAACATGGAAATATTTACACCGCTATCTGCATAAACATGGAAATATCTACACAGCTATCTGTATAAACATGGAAATATCTACACCGCTATCTGTATAAACATGGAAATAACTACACTGCCATCTGTATAAACATGGAAATGTCTACACAACCATCTGTATAAACATGGAAGTATCTACACAGTCATCTCTATAAGCATGGAAATATCTACATCGCTATCTGTATAAACATGGAAATATCTACACGTCTATCTGTTTAAACATGGAAACATCTACACCGCTATCTGTATAAACATGGAATTATCTACGCCGCTATCTTTATAAACATGCAAATATCTACAACGCTATCTGTGTAAACATGGAAATATCCGCACCGCTATCTGTGTAAAGATGGAAATATCTACACCGCAATCTGTGTAAAGATGGAACTAAATACACCGCAATCTGTGCAAAGATGGAGATAGCTACAACGATATCTGTGTAAACAGGGTAATATCTACCCTGCTATCTATATGAACATGGAAATATCTACACCGCCATCTGTAAAAACATGGAAATATCTACACATTCATCTGTATAAACATGGAAATATCTACAGCTCCATCTGTATAACCAAGGAAATATCTACACTGCCATCTGCATACACATGGAAATATCTACTCAGCCATCTGTATAAACAAGGAAATATTTACAACGATATCTCTATAAACATGGAAATACCTACATCGCTCTCTGTATAGACACGGAAATAACTTCACCTTTATCTGTAAACATGGAAATATCTACACTGCTATCTGTATAAACTTGGAAATATCTACACCGCCATCTGTATAAACATGGAAATATCTACATCGCTATCTGTATAGACATTGAAATATCTCCACTGATATCTCTATGAAAACGGAAATATCTACACCGTTATCTTTATAAACATGGAAATATCTACACTGCTATCTGTATAAACTTGGAAATATACACACGGCCATCTGTATAAACATGGAAATATCTTCACCGCTATCTGTTTAAACATGGAAATATCTACACCGCTATCTGTGTAAACATGGAAATATCTACACCGCTATCTGTGTAAACATGGAAATACCTACATCGCTATCTGTATAAACATGAAAATATCTACATCGCTATCTGTATAAACAAGGAAATAGCTCCACCGCTATCTCTATAAACATGGAAATATCTACACCGTTATCTTTATAAACGTGGAAATAAGTACAGCGCTAACTATATAAACATGGAAATATCTACAACACTATCTGTGTAAACATGGAAATATCTACACCGCTATCTGTATAAACGTGGAAATATCTACTCCGCTATCTGTATAAACATGGAAAAATCTACACCACGATCTGTATAAACATGGAAAATCTACACCGCTACCTGTATAAACATGGAAATATCTACTCCGCTATCTGTATAAACATGGAAATATCTACAAAGCTATCTCTGTAAACATGGAAATATGTACACCGCTATCTGTATAAACATGGAAATATCTACAACGCTATCTGTATAAACATGGAAATATGTACACCACGATATGTATAAACATGGAAAGATCTACACCGCTATCTGTATAAACATGGAAATATCTACACCGCTATCTGTATAAACATGGAAATATCTACAACGCTATCTGTATAAACATGGAAATATGTACACCACGATATGTATAAACATGGAAAGATCTACACCGCTATCTGTATAAACATGGAAATATCTACACCGCTATCTGTATAAACATGGAAATATCTACACCTCTATCTGTATAAATATGGAAATATCTACACGGCTATCTCTATAAACCTGGAAATGTCTACATCGCTATCTGCGTATACATGGAAATATCTACATGGCTATCTCTATAAACATGGAAATATCTACACCGACATCTGTATAAGTATGGAAATAACTACACGGACATCTGTATAAACATGGAAATTTCCACACCACTGTCTGTAAACATGGGAAAATCTACACTACCATCTGTATAAACATGGAAATATCAACACAACCATCTGTATAAACATGGAAGTACATACACAGCCATCTCTATAAGCATGGAAATATCTACACCTCCATCTGTATAAACATGGAAATATCTCAAATGCTATCTTTTTAAACATGGAAATATCTACTCCGCTATCTGTGTAAACATGGAAATATCTACACCTCCATCTGTACAAACATGGAAATATCTACACTCCAATCTCTATACACATGGAAATATCTACAAAGCCATCTGTATACCCTTGGACATAACTACACAGCCATCTGTAGAATCATGGAAATATCTACACCGCTATCTGTATAAACGTGGAAATAGCTACACCGCAATCTGTATAAACATGGAAATATCTGCACCGCTATCTGTATGAACATGGAAATATCTACACAACTATCTCTATAAACCTGGAAATATCTACACCGCCATCTGTATAAACATGGAAATATCTCCACCGCTATCAGTATAAACATGGAAATATCCCCACGGCTATCTGTATAAACATGGAAATATCTACACCGCTATATCTACAAACATAGAAATATCTACACCGCTATCTGTATAAACGTGGAAATATCTACACCGCTATCTGTATAATCGTGGAAATAGCTACACCGCTATCTGTATAAATATTGAAATATCTACACCTCCATCTGTATAAACATGGAAATATCAACACTTACATCTGTATACACATGGAAATATCTACACAGCCATCTGTGTAAACTTGGAAATATCTACACCGCTATCTCTGTAAACATGGAAATACCTACACCGCAATCCGTATAAACATGGAAACATCTACACCGCTACCTGTATAAACATGGAAATATCTACCCTGCTAACTGTACAAACATGCAAATATCTACAACGCTATCTGTGTAAACATGGAAATATCTACACCGCTATCTGTGTAAACATGGAAATATCTACAAAGCTATCTGTATAAACATGGAAAGATCTACACCGCAGTCTATATAAACATGGAAACATCTACATCGCTGTCTGTATAAACATGGAAATATCTCCACCGCTATCTGTATAAGCATGGAAATATCTACACCACTATCTTTATAAACATGGAAATATTAACACCGCTATCTGCATAAACATGGAAATATCAACAACAATATCTGTATAAACGTGGAAATATCTACATGGATATCTCTATGAACATGGAAATATCTACACCGCCATCTGAATAAAAATGGAAATACCTACACGGTCATCTGTATGAACATGGAAATATCTACACCACTATCTGTATAAACATGGAAATATCTGCATGGCTATCTCTATAAACATGGAAATATCAACACGGCCATCTGTATAAACATGGAAATATCTACAGAGTCATCTGTATAAACATGGAAATATCCACTCCAATATCTGAATAAACATAGAAATATCTACACTGCCATCTGTATAAACATGGAAATATCTACACAGTCATCTCAATAAACGTGGAAATATCTACAACGCTATCTGTATAAACATGGAAATAGCCACACCGCTATCTGTAGAAACATGGAAATATCTACAATGCCATCTGTATACACATGGAAATATCTACACAGCCATCTGTATAAACTTGGAAATATCTACAACGCTATCTCGGTAAACATTGAAATAGCTACACCGCAATCTGTATAAACATGGAAATATCTACACAGCTATCTGTACAAACATGGAAATATCTACACCACTATCTGTATAAACTTGGAAATATCTACGCCGCTATCTCTATAAACATGGAAATATCTACACCGCCATCTGCATAAAAATGGAAATATCTAAAGAGTCATCTGTATAAACATGGAAATATCTACACCAGTTTTTGTATAAACATGGAAATACCTTCACTGCCATCTGTATAAACTTGGAAACTTCTACAAAGCCATTTCTATAAACATGGAAACATCTACACTGTTATCTGCATAAACATGGAAATATCTAGACCGCCATCTGTAAAAACATGGAAATATATACACAGTCTTCTCTATAAACAGGGAAATATCTACACCACCATGTTCATAAACATGGAAATATCTACACTGCCATCTGTATACTCATGGAAATATCTACACAGCCATCTGTAGACACATGGAAATATCTACACCGCTATCTCTATAAACATGGAAATAGTTACACCGCAATCTGTATCAACATGGAAATATCTACACCGCTATCTGTATAAACATGGATATATCTACACCACTATCTGTATAAACATGGAAATATCTACACCGCCATCTGTATAAACATGGAAATGTCTCCACTGCTATCTGTTTAAACATGGAAATATCTACTCCGCTATCTGTGTAAACATGGAAATATCTACACCTCCATCTGTATAAACATGGAAATATCTACACTCCCATCTGTATACACATGGAAATATCTACACAGCCATCTTTAGAAACATGGAAATATCTACACCGCTATCTGTATAAACATGGAAATACCTACACCGCAATCTGTATAAACATGGAAATATCTACACCGCTATCTGTATAAAAGTGGAAATATCTACACCACTATCTATATAAACCTGGAAATATCTACACCGCCATGAGTATAAACATGGAAATATCTCCACCGCTATCTGTATAAACATGGAAATATCCCCACCACTATCTGTATAAACATGGAAATAACTACACCGCTATCTCTAAAACATGGAAATATCTACACAGCTATCTCTATAAACATGGAAATATCTACACCGCCATCTGTATAAACGTGGAAATATATACATTTCCATCTGTATACACATGGAAATATCTACAAAGCCATCTGTATAAACTTGGAAATATCTATACCGCTATCTCTGTAAACATGGAAATACGTACACCGCAATCTGTATAAACATGGAAACATCTACACCGCTATCTGTATAAACATGGAAATATCTACATCGCTATCTGTACAAACATGCAAATATCTTCAACGCTATGTGTGTAAACATGGAAATAACTACACCACTATCTGTGTAAACATGGAAATATCTACAACGCTATCTGTATAAACATGGAAAGATCTACACCGCTGTCTGTATAAACATGGAAATATCTTCATCGCTGTCTGTATAAATATGGAAATATCCCCACCGCTATCTGTATAAGCATGGAAATATCTACAACACTATCTTTATAAACATGGAAATATTTACACCGCTATCTGCATAAACATGGAAATATCAACAACAATATCTGTATAAACATGGAAATATCTTCTTGGCTATCTCTATGAACATGGAAATATCTACACCGCCATCTGAATAAACATGGAAATTCCTACACGGTCATCTGTATGAACATGGAAATATCTACACCACTATCTGTATAAACATTTAAATATCTACACCACTATCTGTATAAACCTGCAAATATCTCCAACGCTATCGGTATAAACATGGAAATATATCCACCGCTATCTGTATAATCATGGAAATATCTACAATGCTATCTCTATATACATGGAAATATCTACACCGCTATCTGTATAAACATGGAAATATCTACACTGCTATCTGTATAAACGTGGAAATATATACACCGCTATCTGTATAATCGTGGACAAACCTACACCGCTATCTGTGTAAACATGGAAATATCTACAACTCCATCTCTATAAACATGGAAATATCTACACTTCCATTTGTATAAACACGGAAATATCTACATTTCCATCTGTATACACATGCAAATATCTACACAGCCATCTGTATAAACTTGGAAATATCTACAACGCTATCTCTGTAAACATGGAAATACCTACACCGCAATCTATATAAACATGGAAACATCTACACCGCTATCTGTATAAACATGGAAATATCTACACTGCTATCTGTACAAACATGCAAATATCTACAACGCTATCTGTGTAAACATGGAAATAGCCACACCGCTATCTGTATAAACATGGAAATATCTGCACTGCAATCTGTATAAACTTGGAAATATCCACATCGCCATCTGTATAAATAGGGAAATATCTCCCCCGCTATCTGTATAAACATGGAAATATCTGTACCGCTAACTGTATAAACATGGAAATATCTACAGAGTCACCTGTATAAACATGGAAATATCTAGAACAATATCTGAATAAACATAGAAATATCTACACTGCCATCTGTATAAACATGGAAATATGTACACAGTCATCTCTATAAACGTGGAAATATCTACACCGCTATCTGTATAAACATGGAAATATCCACACCGCTAACTGTAGAAACATGGAAATATCTTCACCACCTTCTGTAAAAATATGAAAATATCTACAGAGTAATCTGTATAAACATGGAAATATCTACACTGCCATCTGTATACACATGGAAATATCTACACAGCCATCTGTATAAACTTGGAAATATCTACACCGCTATCTCTGTAAACATGGAGATACCTACACCGCAATCTGCATAAACATGGAAATATCTACACAGATATCTGTACAAACATGGAAATATCTACACCACTATCTGTATAAACTTGGAAATATCTACACCGCTATCTCTATAAACATGGAAATATCTACACCGCCATCTGCATAAAAATTTAAATATCTAAACAGTCATCTGTATAAACATGGAAATATCTACACCACTATGTGTATAAACATGGAAATAATTTCACTGCCCTCTGTATAAGCTTGGAAATATCTACACAGTCATTTCT
The DNA here is from genome assembly GCF_028858775.2 of Pan troglodytes. NCBI lineage: Eukaryota > Metazoa > Chordata > Mammalia > Primates > Hominidae > Pan > Pan troglodytes. The sequence continues at coordinate 5,242,450 of NC_072417.2, forward strand.
ATAAACATGGAAATATCTACACTGCTATCTGTATAAACATGGAAATATCTAGTCCACCATCTGTAAAAACATGGAAATATATACACAGTCATCTGTATAAACAGGGAAATACCTACACCACAATCTTTATAAACATGGAAATATCTACACTGCCATCTGTATACTCATGGAAATATCTACACAGCCATCTGTAGATACATGGAAATATCCACACCATTATCTGTATAAACATGGAAATAGGCACACCGCAATCTGTATCAACATGGAAATATCTACACCGCTATCTGTATAAACATGGATATATCTACACCACTATCTGTATAAACATGGAAATATCTACACCGCCATCTGTATAAACATGGAAATATCTCCACCTCTATCTGTTTAAACATGGAAATATCTACTCCGCTATCTGTGTAAACATGGAAATATCTACAGTTCCATCTGTATAAACATGGAAATATCTACACTCCCATCTGTATACACATGGAAATATCTACACAGCCATCTGTATACCCATGGAAATATCTACACAGCCAACTGTAGAAAATTGGAAATAACTACACCGCTATCTGTATAAACATGGAAATATCTACACCACTATCTGTATAAACCTGGAAATATCTACACCGCCATCTGTATAAACATGGAAATATCTCCACCGCTATCTGTATAAACATGGAAATATCCCCACCGCTATCTGTATAAACATGGAAATAACTACACCGCTATCTCTATAAACATGGAAATATCTACACAGCTATCCCTATAAACATGGAAACATCTACACCGCTATCTGTATAAACGTGGAAATATCTACACTGCTATCTGTACAAACATGCAAATACTACAACGCTATCTGTGTAAACATGGAAATACCTACACCGCTATCTGTGTAAATATGGAAATATCTACAACGCTATCTGTATAAACATGGAAAGATCTACACCGCTGTCTGTATAAACATGGAAATATCTACATCGCTGTCTGTATAAACATGGAAATATCTCCACCGCTATCTTTATAAGCATGGAAATATCTACACCACTATCTTTATAAACATGGAAATATTTACACCGCTATCTGCATAAACATGGAAATATCAACAACAATATCTGTATAAATATGGAAATATCTACGTGGCTATCTCTATGAACATGGAAATATCTACACCACCATCTGAATAAACATGGAAATACCTACACGGTCATCTGAATAAACATGGAAATATCTACACCGATATCTATATAAACATGGAAATATCTACACGGCTATCTGTATAAATATGGAAATATTTACACCGCTATCTGTATAAACATGGAAATATCTACACCGCTATCTGTATAAACATGGAAATATCTACACCGCTATCTGTATAAACATGCAAATATATACAACGATATCTGTTTAAACATGGAAATATCTACACCGCTATATGTGTAAATATGGAAATATCTGCACCGCTATCTGTGTAAAGATGGAAATATCTACACCGCCATCTGTGCAAAGATGGAAATATCTACACCACTATCTGTGTAAAGATGGAAATATCTACACCACCATCTGTGCAAAGATTGAAATATCTACATCGCTATCGGTGTAAACATGGTAATCTCTACACTTCTATCTGTAAAAACATGGAAATATCTACAGAGTTATCAGTATAAACATGGAAATATCTACAACTCCATCTGTATAAACGTGGAAATATCTACACTGCCATCTGTATACTCATGGAAATATCTACACAGCCATCTGTAGATACATGGAAATATCCACACCACTATCTGTATAAACATGGAAATAGGCACACCGCAATCTGTATCAACATGGAAATATCTACACCGCTATCTGTATAAACATGGATATATCTACACCACTATCTGTATAAACATGGAAATATCTACACCGCTATCTGTATAAACATGGAAATATCTCCACCTCTATCTGTTTAAACATGGAAATATCTACTCCGCTATCTGTGTAAACATGGAAATATCTACAGTTCCATCGGTAGAAACATGGAAATATCTACACTCCCATCTGTATACACATGGAAATATCTACACAGCCATCTGTATACCCATGGAAATATCTACACAGCCAACTGTAGAAAATTGGAAATAACTACACCGCTATCTGTATAAACATGGAAATATCTACACCACTATCTCTATAAACCTGGAAATATCTACACCGCCATCTGTATAAACATGGAAATATCTCCACCGCTATCTGTATAAACATGGAAATATCCCCACCGCTATCTGTATAAACATGGAAATATGCCCACCGCTATCTGTATAAACATGGAAATAACTACACCGCTATCTCTATAAACATGGAAATATCTACACAGCTATCCCTATAAACATGGAAATATCTACACCGCTATCTGTATAAACGTGGAAATATCTACACCATTATCTGTATAATCGTGGAAATATCTACACCGCTATCTGTATAAACATGGAAATATCTACACTGCTATCTGTATAAACATGGAAATATCTCCACTGCTATCTGTATAAACATGGAAATATCTACACCGCTATATGTATAAACATGGAAATATCTACATCCTTATCTGTATAAACATGGAAATATCTCGACGGCTATCTCTATAAACATGGAAATATATCCACCCCTATCTCTGTAAACATGGAAATATCTACACCACTATCTTTACAAACATGGAAATATCTACACCACTATCTGTACAAACATGGAAATAACTGCACTGCCATCTGTATAAACATGGAAACACCCACACAGCTATCTGTATAAACATGGAAATATCTACACCGCTATCTGTATAAACATGGAAATATCTACACCGCTATCTGAATAAATATGGAAATATCTACACCTCCATCTATATAAACATGGAAATATCTACACAGATATCTCTATAAACATGGAAATATCTACACTGCCATTTGTAGAAAGATGGAATAATCTACAACGTCATCTGCATAAACGTGGAAATATCTACACCGCTATCTGTATAAACATGGAAATATCTACACCGCAATCTGTATATACATGGAAATATCTACACCGCTATCTGTATGAATATGAAATATCTAATCTGCTATCTCTATAAAAGTAGAAATATCTACTCTGCTATCTGTATAAACATGGAAATATCCTCACTGCTATCTATATGAACATGGATATATCTACACCGCTATCTCTATAAACATGGAAATATCTACACCGCCATCTGTATAAACATGGAGATGTCTACAACACTATATGAATAAACATGGAAATATCTACACCGCTATCTGTATAAACATGGAAATATCTACACAGCTATCTCTATAAACATGGAAATATCTACACCGCCATCTGTATAAACATGGAAATAACTACAAAGTCATCTGTATAAACATGGAAACATCTACACAGCAAACTGTATAAACATGGAAATATCTACACAGACATCTGTATAAACATGGAAATATCTACCCCGCTATTTGTATAAACAAGGAAATATCTACACCATCATCTGTTTAAGCATGGAAATATATACACAGACATCTGTTTACACATGGAAATATCTACACCGCTATCTGTATTAATGTGGAAATATTTGCACCGCTATCCCTATAAACATGGTAATATCAACACCGCGATCTGTATAAACATGGAAATATCTACACCATGATCTGTATAAACAAGGAAATATCTACACCACGATCTGTGTAAACATGGAAATATCTACACCGTGATCTGTATAAACATGGAAATATCTACACCGCCATCTCTATAAACATGGAAATATCTACACCCCTATCTGTATAAACATGGAAATATCCAAACAGCTATCTCTATAAACATTGAAAAATCAACACCGCTATCTCTATGAACATGGAAATATCTACACGGACATCTCTATAAACATGGAAATATCTACACCGCGATCAGTATAAACATGGAAATATCTATACCGCTATCGTTATAAACATGGAAATATATCCACTCCCATCTGTATAAAGATGGAAATATCTACACCGCGAGCTGTATAAACATGGAAATATCTACACCGCTATCTGTATAAACATGGAAGTAGCAACACCGCTATATGTATAAACATGGATATATCTACACCGCTATCTCTATAAACATGGAAATATCTACACCGCTGTCTCTATAAACATGGAAATATCTACACAGTCATCTGTATATACATGGAAATATCTACACCGCTACCTCTATGAACACGGAAATACCTATACCGCTATCTGTATAAACATGGAAATATCTACAGCCATCTGTATATACATGGAAATATCTACACAGTAATCTGTATAAACATGGAAATATCTACACCGCTATCTCTATAAACATGGAAATATCTACACCACGATCTGTATAAACATGGAAATATTTACACCGCTATCTCTATAAACATAGAAATATCTACAGCGCCATCTCTATAAACATGGAAATATCTACACCGCCATCTGCATAAACATGGAAATATACACACAGACATCTGTATAAACTTGGAAATTTCTACACTGAAAATTTGTAGATAGATGGAAATATCTACAAAGCGATCTGTATAAACATGGGAATTTCTACACCGCTATCTGTATAAACACGGAAATATCTACACCGCTATCTGTATAAACAAGGAAATATCTACACCGCTATCTATATAAACATGGAAATAACTACACCGCTATCTGTATAAACATGGAAATATCTACACCGCCATCTACATATCCATAGAAATATCTGTGCCGCCATCTGTATAAACATGGAAATATCTACAAGGTCATCTGTGTATAGATGGAAATATCAACACCGCCATGTGTACAAACATGGAAATATCTGCACTGCTATCTATATAAACATGGAAATATCTACACCACTGTCTGTATAAACATGGAAATGTCTACAACGCTATCTGTATAAACATGGAAATATCTACACCGCTATCTCTATAAACATGGAAATATATACAAAGCCATCTGTATAAACATGGAAATACCTACACAGTCATGTGTAGGAAAACGTAAATATCTACACTGCCGTCTGTATAAACATTGAAATATCTACACAGCCCTCTGTATAAAGATGGAAATACCTGCATAGGCATCTGTATAAACCTGGAAATATCTGCACCGCTATCTGTATAAACATGGAAATATCTACACCGCCATCTGCATGTCCATGGAAATATCTACGCCGCCATCTGTATAAACATGGAAATATCTACACGGCCATCTGTGTATAGATGGAAATATCAGCACCACCATCTGTATACACATGGAAATATCTACACCGCCATCTCTATAAACATGAAAATATTTACACTGCCATCTCCATAAACATGGAACTAAATACTCCGCCATCTGTGTAAACATGGAAACATCTACACCGCCATCTGTGTGAATAAGGAAATATCTACAATGCCATCTGTATAAAGATATAAATATCTGCTCCGCGAGCTGTATAAACCTGGAAATATCTACTTCGCTATCTGTATAAACGTGGAAATACCAACACCGCTATCGTTATAAACATGGAAATATCTACAACGCCATCTATATAAATATGGAAATATATACACCGCTATGTCTATAAACATGGAAATAACTACACCGCTATCCCTATAAACATGGAAATACCTACACCGCTATCTGTATAAACATGGAAATATCTACACCGCTATCTGTATAAACATGGAAATATCTACACCGCGATCTGTATAAAGATGGAAATATCTACAACCCGATCTGTATAAACATGGAAATACCTTCACCATGATCTGTATAAACATGGAAATATCTACACCACTATCTGTATAAATATGGTAATATCTACCCCACCATCTATATAAACATGGAAATATCTACACCGCAATCTGTGTAAACATGGAAATATCTACACCGATATCTATAAAAACATGGAAATATCTACATCCCTACCTGTATAAACATAGAAATATCCACACCGCTATCTCTATAAACTTGGAAAAATCAACACCGCTATCTCTATGAACATGGAAATATCTACACCGCCATCTCTATAAACATGGAAATATCTACACCACGATCAGTATGAACATGGAAATATCTACAACGCTATCTGTATAAACATGGAAATATCTCCACTGCTATCTCTATAAACATCGAAATATCTACACCGCCATCTGTATAAACATGGAAATACTTACAAAGTTATCTGTATAAACAAGGAAATATCTACACCACAATCTGTATAAACATGGAAATATCTACACAGTCATGTGTATAAACATGGTAATATCTACACCGCTATCTATATAAACATGGAAATAACTACACCTCTATCTGTATAAACATGGAAATATCTACACCGCCATCTACATACCCATGGAAATATCTGCACCGCCATCTGTATAAACATGGAAATATCTACACGGTCATCTGTGTAGAGATGGAAATATCAACACCGCCACCTGTACAAACATGGAAATATCTGCACCGCTATCTGTATAAACATGGAAATAACTACACCGTGGGATGCATAAACATGGAAATATCTACACCGCTATCTGTATAAACATGGAAACATCAGCACCGCTATCTCTATAAACATGGAAATATCTACACCGTGATCTGTATAAACATGGAAATATTTACACCGCTATCTGTATAAAGATGGAAATTTCTACAATGTTATCTGTATAAAAATGGAAATATCTACACCGCTATCTCTATAAACATGGAAATATCTACAACGCCATCTTTATAAACATGGAAATACCTATACAGTCATCTGTGTAAACATGGAAATATCTACACCACCATCTGTATAAACATGGAAATATCTACAATGCCATCTGTATACACATGGAAATACCTACACGGCAATCTGTGTATAGATGGAAACATCAACACCGCCATCTGTACAAACATGGAAATATCTACACTGCTATCTCTATAAACATGCAAATATCTACACTGCGGTCTGTATAAACATGGAAATATGTACACCGGTATCTGTATAAACATGGAAATACCTTCACCATGATCTGTATAAACATGCAAATATATACACCGCTATCTGTATAAACATGGAAATAACTGCACCGCTATCTCTATAAACATGGAAATAGCTACAAAGACATCTGTATAAACATGGAAATACCTACACAGTCATGTGTAGGAACATTTAAATATCTACACTGCCATCTGTATAAACATAGAAATATCTATACAGCCCTCTGTATAAATATGGAAATATCTGCATAGGCATCTGTGTAAACATGGAAATATCTGCACTGTTATCTGTATAAACATGGAAATACCTACACCGCTGTCTCTATAAACATGGAAATATGTACACCGCTATGTGTATAAACATGGAAATATCTCCACTGCTCTCTGTATAAACATGGAAATATCTCCACCGTTATCTGTATAAACATGGAAATATCTACAGCGCCATCTCTATAAACATTGAAATATCTACCCTGCAATCTGTAAAAACATGGAAATATCTACACAGTCATCTGAATCCACATGGAAATATCTACACCACCTTCTGTATATACATGGAAATACCTACAATACCATCTGTTTACACTTGGAAATATCTACACAGACGTCTGTATAAATATGGAAATATCTACACGGCCATCTGTATAAACATGGAAATATCTATACTGCCATCTGTAGAAAGATGGAAATATGTAAACCGCTATCTCTATAAATATGGAAATATCAACACCGCCATCTCTATAAACATGAAAATATCTACACTGACATCTCCATAAAGATGGAAGTATCTACTCCGCCATGTGTATAAACACGGAAATATCTACACCAACATCTGTGTAAACATGGAAATATCTACACCGCTATCTGTATAAACATGGAAATATCTACACCGCCATCTGCACGTCCTTGGAAATATCTACACCGCCATCTGTATAAACATGGAAATATCTAGAAGGCCATCTGTGTATACATGGAAATACCAACACCGCCATCTCTACAAATATGGAAATATCTACCACGCTATCTCTATAAACATGGAAATATCTACACCGCCATCTCTATAAACATGAAAATATCTACACTGCCATCTCCATAAACATGTAACTAACTACTCCGCCATCTGTAAAAACATGGAAACATGTACACCGCCATCTGTGTGAATAAGGAAATATGTACAATGCCATCTGTATAAAGATATAAATATCTACACCGTGATCTGTATAAACATGGAAATATCTGCACCGCTATCTGTATAAACATGGAAATACCTACACCGCTGTCTCTAAAAACATGGAAAGATGTACACCGCTATGTGTATAAACATGGAAATATCTCCACTGCTGTCTTTATAAAATGGAAATAGCTACACCATTATCTGTTTAAACATGGAAATGTCTAAAGCGCCATCTCTATAAACATTGAAATATCTACACTGCAATCTGTTAAAACATGGAAATATCTACACAGTCATCTGAATACACATGGAAATATCTACACCACCATCTGTATATACATGGAAATACCTACAATACCATCTGTATACACAGGGAAATACCTACACAGACATCTGTATAAATATGGAAATATCTACACGGCCATCTGTATAAACATGGAAATATCTACACTGCCATCTGTAGAAAGATGGAAATATGTACACGGCTATCTCTGTAAATATGGATATATCTTCACCGCCATCTCTATAAACATGAAAATATCTACACTGCCATCTCCATAAAGATGGAATTATCTACTCCGCCATGTGTATAAACACGGAAATATCTACACCACGATCTGTGTAAACATGGAAATATCTACACCGCTATCTGAATACACATGGAAATATCTACACCTCCATCTGCATGTCCATGGAAATGTCTACGCCGCCATCTGTATAAACATGGAAATATCTACACGGCCATCTCTGTATAGAGGGAAATACCAACACCGCCATCTGTACAAACATGGAAATATCTACATAGCTATCTCTATAAACATGGAAATATCTGCACTGCCATCTGTAAAAACATGGAAATACCTATACAGTCATCTGTATAAACATGGAAATATCTACAATGCCATCTGTATACACCTGGAAATATCTACACAACCATCTGTATAAACATGTAAATATCTACACTTCTATCTCTATAAACATGGAAATATCTACACCGCCATCTCTATAAACATGAAAATATATACACTGCCATCTCCATAAACATGGAACTAACTACTTCGCCATCTGTATAAACATGGAAATATCTACACCGCCATCTGTGTGAATAAGGAAATATCTACAATGCCATCTGTATAAAGATATAAATATCAGCACCGCGAGCTGTATAAACATGGAAATATCTACATCGCTATCTGTATAAACGTGGAAATACCAACACCGCTATCGGTATAAACATGGAAATATCTACAATGCCATCTATATAAACATTAAAATATCTACACCGCTATGTTTATAAACATGGAAATACCTACACCGATATCTGTATAAACATGGAAATATCTACACCGCTATCTGTATAAACATGGAAATATCTACACCGCGATCTGTATAAACATGGAAATATCTTCAGCACGATCTGTATATACATGGAAATATCTACACCGCCGTCTATATAAACATGGAAATAACTACAATGCCATCTGTAGAAAGATGGAAATATCTACACCGCAATCTGTGTAAACATGGAAATATCTATAGCGATATCTGTAAAAACATGGAAATATCTACACCGCTATCTGTATAAACATGGAAATATCAACACCGCGATCGGTTTAAACATGGAAATATCTACACCGCGATCTGTATAAACATGGAAATTTCTACACCGCTATCTGTATAAACATGGAAATATCTACACAGCTATCTCTATAAACATGGAAATATCTACACCGCCATCTATATAAACATGGAAATACGTACAAAGTCATCTGTATAAACATGGAAATATCTACACAGCCATCTGTATAAACTTGGAAATATCTACACAGCCCTCTGTAAATACATGGAAATATCTACACAGCTATCTGTATAAACATGGAAATAACTACACGGCTATTTGTATAAACAAGCAAATATCTACACCGTGATCTGTATAAACATGGAAATATCTACACCACTATCTCTATAAACATGGAAATATCTACACCGTGATCTGTATAAACATAGGAATATTTACACCGCTATCTGTAGAAACATGGAAATTTCTACACAGTTGTCTGTATAAATATGGAAATATCTACACCGCTATCTCTATAAACATGGAAATATCTACACCGCCATCTGTAAAAACATGGAAATACCTACACCGCCATTTGTATAAACTTGGAAATATCTATACAGTCAACTGTGTAAACATGGAAATATCTACACCACCATCTGTATAAACATGGAATTATCTACAATGCCATCTGTATACACATGCAAATACCTACACGGCAATCTGTGTATAGATGGAAACATCAACACCGCCATCTCTACATACATGGAAATATCTACACTGCTATCTCTATAAACATGGAAATATATACACCGCTATCTGTATAAACATGGAAATATCTGCACCGCTATCTCTATAAACATGGAAATATCTACAAAGATATCTGTATAAACATGGAAATACCTACACAGTCATGTGTAGGAACATTTAAATATCTACACTGCCATCTGTATAAACATACAAGTATCTACACAGCCCTCTGTATAAATATGGAAATATCTGCATAGGGGTCTGTATAAACATGGAAATATCTGCACCGCTATCTGCTTAAACATGGAAATACCTACACCGCTGTCTCTATAAAGATGGAAATATGTACACCGCTATGTGTATAAACCTGGAAATATCTCCTCTGCCCTCTGTATAAACATGGAAATATCTCCACCGTTATCTGTATAAACATGGAAATATCTACAGCGCCATCTCTATAAACATTGAAATATCTACACTGCCATCTGTAAAAACATGGAAATATCTACACAGTCATCTGAATAAACATGGAAATATCTTCACCACCATCTGTATAAACATGGAAATACCTACAATAGCATCTGTATACACATGGAAATATCTACACAGACATCTGTATAAATATGGAAATATCTACACCGCCATCTGTATAAACATGGAAATATCTACACTGCCATCTGTAGAAAGATGGAATTATCTACACCAGTATCTCTATAAATATGGAAATATCTACACCACCATCTCTATAAACATGAAAATATCTACACTGCCATCTCCATAAAGATGGAAGTATCTACTCTGCCATGTGTATAAACGCGGAAATATCTACACCACTATCTGTGTAAACATGGAAATATCTACACCGCGATCTGTATAAACATGGAAATATCTACACCGCTATCTGTATAAACATGGAAATAACTACACCGCTATTTGTATAAACAAGGAAATATCTTCACCGTGATCTGTATAAACATGGAAATATCTACATCGCCATCTCTATAAACATGGAAATATCTACACCCCTATCAGTATAAACATGGAAATATCCACACCGCTATCTCTGTAAACATGGAAAAATCAACACCGCTATCTCTATGAACATGGAAATATCTACACCGCCATCTCTATAAACATGGAAATATCTACACCACGATCTGTATAAACATGGAAATATCTACACCTCTATCTGTATAAACATGGAAATATCTCCACTGCTATCTCTATAAACATCGAAATAACAACAACGCCATCTGTATAAACATGGAAATTCTTACAAAGTTATCTGTATAAACATGGAAATATCTACACCTCCATTTGTATAAACATGGAAATATCTACACAGGCCTGTGTATATACATGGAAATATCTACACCGCTATCTATATAAACATGGAAATAAGTACACCGCTATCTGTATAAACATGGAAATATCTACACCGCCATCTACATATCCATGGAAATATCTGCACCGCCATCTGTATAAACATGGAAATATCTACATGGTCATCAGTGTATAGATGGAAATATCAACACCACCATCTGTACAAACATGGAAATATCTCCACCGCTATCTGTATAACCCTGGAAATATCTACACCACGGTCTGTATAAACATGGAAATATCTACACCGCTATCTGTATAAACATGGAAATATCTACACCGTGATCTGTATAAACATGGAAATATTTACACCGCTATCTGTATAAACATGGAAATTTCTACACCGTTATCTGTATAAATATGGAAATATCTACACCGCTATCTCTATAAACATGGAAATATCTACTTCGCCATCTGTATAAACATGGAAGTACCTATAGAGTCATCTGTGTAAACATGGAAATATCCACACCACCATCTGTATAAACATGGAAATATCTACAATGCCATCTGTATACACATGGAAATACCTACACGGCAATCTGTGTATAGATGGAAATATCAACACCGCCATCTGTACAAACATGAAAATATCTACACTGCTATCTCTATAAACATGGAATTATCTACACTGCGGTCTGTATAAACATGGAAATATCTACACCGGTATCTGTATAAACATGGAAATATCTACACCACGATCTGTATAAACATGGAAATATATACAGCGCTATCTGTATAAACATGGTAATATCTACATCACCATATATATAAACATGGAAATACCTAAACCGCCATCTGTATAAACATGGAAATATCTACAATGCCATCTGTAGAAAGATGGAAATATCTACACCGCCATCTGTGTAAACATGGAAATATCTACAACGATATCTGTAAAAACATGGAAATATCTACACCGCTATCTGTATAAACATGGAAATATCTACACCGCGATCTGTATAAACATGGAAATATCTACACCGCTATCTGTATAAACATGGAAATATCTACACAGCTATCTCTATAAACATGGAAATATTTACACCGCCATCTGTATAAACATGGAAATACCTACAAAGTCATCTGTATAAACATGGAAATATCTACAAAGCCATCTCTATAAACATGGAAATATCTACACAGCCATCTGTATATACATGGAAATACCTACACCGCTATCTGTATAAACATGGAAATAACTACACTGCTATTTGTATAAACAAGGAAATATCTACACCGTGATCTGTATAAAAATGGAAATATCTTCACCGCCATCTCTCTAAACATGGAAATATCTACACCCCTATCTGTATAAACAAGGAAGTATCCACACGGCTATCTCTATAAGCATGGAAAAATCAACACCGCTATCTCTATGAACATGGAAATATCTACACTGCCATCTGTATAAACATGGAAATATCTACATCACGATCAGTATAAACATGGAAATATCTACACCGCTATCTGAATAAACATGGAAATATCTCAACTGCTATCTCTATAGACATCGAAATATCTACACCGCCGTCTGTATAAACATGGAAATACTTACAAAGTTATCTGTATAAACATGGAAATATCTACACCACCATCTGTATAAACATGGAAATATCTACACAGCCATGTGTATATACATGGAAATATCTACACCGCTATCTATATAAACATGGAAATAACTACACCACTATCTGTATAAACATGGAAATAGCTACACCGCCATCTACATATCCATGGAAATATCTGTGCCGCCATCTGTATAAACATGGAAATATCTACACGGTCATCTGTGTATAGATGGAAATATCAACACCGCCATCTGTACAACCATGGAAATATCTGCATCGCTATCTGTATAAACATGGAAATATGGACACCGCGGTCCGTATAAACATGGAAATATCTACACCGCTATCTCTATAAACATGGAAATATCTACACCGTGATCTGTATAAACATGGAAATATTTACACCGCTATCTGTATAAACATGGAAATTTCTACACCGTTATCTGTATAAATATGGAAATATCTACAACGCTATCTCTATAAACATGGAAATATCTACACCGCCATCTGTATAAACATGGAAATACATATACAGTCATCTGTGTAAACATGGAAATATATACACCACCATCTGTAAAAACATGGAAATATCTACAATGCCATCTGTATACACATGGAAATACCTACACGGCAATCTGTGTATAGATGGAAACATCAACACCGCCATCTGTACAAACATGGAAATATCTACACTGCTATCTGTATAAACATGGAAATATATACACTGTGGTCTGTATAATCATGGAAATATCTGCATTGGCATCTGTATAAACATGGAAATATCTGAACCACTATCTGTATAAACATGGAAATACCTACACCGCTGTCTCTATAAACATGGAAATATGTACACCGCTATGTGTATAAACATGGAAATATCACCACTGCTGTCTGTATAAACATGGAAATATCTCCACCATTATCTGTATAAACATGGAAATATCTACAACGCGATCTCTATAAACATTGAAATATCTACACTGCCATCTGTAAAAACATGGAAATATGTACACAGTCATCTGAATAAACATGGAAATATCTACACCACCATCTGTATAAACATGGAAATAGCTACAATACCATCTGTATACACATGGAAATACCTACACATACATCTGTATAAATATGGAAATATCTACACTGCCAGCAGCATAAACCTGGAAATATCTACACAGCCATCTGTAGAAAGATGGAAATATCTACACCGCTATCTCTATAAATATGGAAATATCTACGCCGCCATCTCTATAAACGTGAAAATATCTACACAGTCATCTCCATAAAGATGGAAGTATCTACTCCGCCATGTGTAAACACGGAAATATCTACACCACCATCTGTGTAACCATGGAAATATCTACACCGCGATCTGTATAAACATGGAAATATCTACACCGCTATCTGTATAAACATGGAAATATCTACAATGCCATCTGTAGAAAGATGGAAATATCTACACCGCAATCTGTGTACACATGGAAATATCTACACCGATCTGTGTAAAAACATGGAAATATCTACATCGCTATCTGTATAAACATGGAAATATCTACACCGCGATCTGTATAAACATGGAAATATCTACACCGCGATCTGTATAAACATGGAAATATCTACAGAGCTATCTCTATAAACATGGAAATACCTACACCGCCATCTGAATAAACATGGAAATACCTACAAAGTCATCTGTATAAACATGGAAATATCTACACAGCCATCTGTATAAACATGGAAATATTTATAAAGCCATCTGTATATACATGGAAATATCTACACCGCTATCTGTATAAACATAGAAATAACTACACCGCTATTTGTATAAACAAGCAAATACCTACACCGTGATCTCTATAAGCATGGAAATATCTACACCGCCATCTCTATAAACAAGGAAATATCTACACCCCTATCTGAATAAACATGGAAATATCCACACCGCTATCTCTATAAACATGGAAAAATCAACACCGCTATCTCTATGTACATGGAAATATCTACACCGCCATCTCTATAAACATGGAAATATCTACACCACGATCAGTATAAACATGGAAATATCTACACCGCTATCTGTATAAACATTGAAATATCTCCAATGCTATCTCTATAAACATCGAAATATCTACACCGCCATCTGTATAAACATGGAAATACTCACAAAGTTAGCTGTATAAACATGGAAATATCTACACCGCCATCTGTATAAACATGGAAATATCTACACAGCCATATGTATATATATGGAAATATCTACACCAATATCTATATGAACATGGAAATAACAACACCGCTATCTGTATAAACATGGAAATATCTACACGGTCATCTGTGTATAGATGGATATATCAACACCGCCATCTGTACAAACATGGAAATATCTGCACCGCTACCTGTATAACCATGGAAATATCTACACCGTGGTCTGTATAAACATGGAAATATCTACAAAGCCATCTGTATAAACATGGAAATAGCTACACAGTCATGTGTAGGAACATGGAAATATATACACTGCCATCTGTATAAACATAGAAATATCTACACAGCCCTCTTTATAAATATGGAAACAACTGCAAATGCATCTGTGTAAACATGGAAATATCTGCAATGCTATCTGTATAAACATGGAAATACCTACACCGCTGTCTCCATAAACATGGAAATATGTACACCGCTATGTGTATAAACATGGAAATATCTCCACTGCTGTCTGTATAAACATGGAAATATCTCCACCGTTATCTGTTTAAACATGGAAATATCTACAGCGCCATCTGTAAAAACATGGAAATCATTATACAGTCATCTGTATAAACATGGAAATACCTACAATGCCATCTGTATACACATGGAAATATCTACACAGCCATCTGTATACACATGTAAATATCTACACTGCCATCTCAATAAACATGAAAATATCTACCCTGACATCTCCATAAACATGGAAATAACTACTCTGCCATCTGTATAACATGGAAACATCTACACCGCCATCTGTGTGAATAAGGAAATATCTACAATGCCATCTGTATAAAGATATAAATATCTGCACCGCGAGCTGTATAAACATGGAAATACCTAGATCGCTATCTGTATAAACATGGAAATACCAACACCGCTATCGGTATAAACATGGAAATATCTACAACGCCATCTATATAAACATGGAAATATCTACACCGCTATGTCTATAAACATGGAAATACCTCCACCGTTATCTCTATAAACATGGAAATATCTACACCGCTATCTGTATAAACGTGGAAATATCTACACCGCTATCTGTATAAACATGGAAATATCTACACCGGTATCTTTATAAACTTGGAAATATCTACACCACGATCTTTATAAACATGGAAATATATACACCGCTATCTGAATAAACATGGAAATATCTGCACCACTATCTCTATAAACATGGAAATATCTCCAAAGTTATCTGCATAAACATGGAAATACCTACACAGTCATGAGTAGGAACATTTATATATCTACACTGCCATCTGTATAAACATAGAAATATCTACACAGCCCTCTGTATAAATATGGAAATATCGGCATAGGCATCTGTATAAACATGGAAGTATCTGCACCGCTATCTGTATAAACATGGAAATACCTACACCGCTGTCTCTATAAACATGGAAATATGTACACCACTATGTGTATAAACATGGAAATATCTCCACTGCTCTCTGTATAAACATGGAAATATCTCCACCGTTATCTGTATAAACATGGAAATATCTACAGCGCCATCTCTATAAACATTGAAATATCTACACTGCCATCTGTAAAAACCTGGAAATATCTACACAGTCATCTGAATAAACATGGAAATATCTACACCACCATCTGTATAAACATGGAAATACCTACAATTCCATCTATATACACATGGAAATACCTACACAGACATCTGTATAAACATGGAAATATCTACACCGCCATCTGTATAAACATGGAAATATCTACACTGCCATCTGTAGAAAGATGGAAATATCTACAGCGCTATCTCTATAAATATGGAAATATCTACACCGCCATCTCTATAAACATGAAAATATCTACACCTCAATCTCCATAAAGATGGAAGTATCTACTCTGCCATGTGTAAAAACACGGAAATACCTACACCACTATCTGTGTAAACATGGAAATATCTACACCGCTATCTGTATAAACATGGAAATATCTACACTGCCATCAGCATGTCCATGGAAATATCTACGCCGCCATCCGTATAAACATGGAAATATCTACACGGCCATCTGTGCATAGATGGAAATATCAACACCGCCATCTGTACAAACATGGAAATATCTACACCGCCATCTGTATAAACATGGAAATACCTACAAAGTCATCTGTATAAACATGGAAATATCTACACAGCCATCTGTATAAACATGGAGATATCTACACAGCCATCTGTATATACATGGAAATATCTACACCGCTATCTGTAGAAACATGGAAATTACACCGCTATTTGTATAAACCAGGAAATATCTACACCGTGATCTGTATAAACATGGACATTACACCGCTATTTGAATAAACAAGGAAATATCTACACCGTGATCTGTATAAACATGGAAATATCTACATCGCCATGTCTATAAACATGGAAATATCCACACCCCTATCTGTATAAACATGGAAATATCCACACCGCTATCTCTATAAACATGGAAAAATCAACACCGCTATCTCTATAAACATGGAAATATCTACACCGCCATCTCTATAAACATGGAAATATCTACACCGATATCTGTAAAAACTTGGAAATATCTACACCGCTATCTGTATAAACATGGAAATATCTCCACTGCTATTTCTATAAATATTGAAATATCTACACCGCCATCTGTATAAACATGGAAATACTTACAAACTTATCTGTATAAACATAGAAATATCTACACCGCCATCTTTATAAACATGGAAATATCTACACAGCCATTTGTACATAGATGGAAATATCTACACTGCTATCTATATAAACAAGGAAATAACTACACCGCTATCGGTATAAACATGGAAATATCTGCACCGCCATCTACATATCCATGGGAATATCTGCGCCGCCATCTGTATAAACATGGAAATATCTACACGGTCATCTGTGTATAGATGGAAATATCAACACCGCCATCTGTACAAACATGGAAATATCTGCATCGCTATCTGTATAAACATGGAAATATCTACACCGCGGTCTGTATAAACATGGGAATATCTACACCGCTATCTGTATAAACATGGAAATATCTACACCGCTATCTGTATAAACATGGAAATATCTACACCACGATCTGTATAAACATGGAAATATCTACACCGGGATCTGTATAAACATGAAAATATCTTCAAAACGATCTGCATAAACATTGAAATATCTACACCGCTATCTGTATAAACATGGTAATATCTACACCACCATCTATATAAACATGGAAATATCTACACCGCCATCTGTAGAAACACGGAAATATCTCCACCGCAATCTGTGTAAACATGGAAATATCTACACCGATATCTGTAAAAACATGGAAATATCTACACCGCTATCTGTATAAACATGGTAGCATATACACCGCGATCTGTATGAACATCGAAATATCTACACAGCTATCTCCATAAACATGGAAATATCTACACCGCCATCTGTATAAACATGGAAATACCTACAAAGTCATCTGTATAACCATGGAAATATGTACACAGCCATCTGTATAAACATGGAAATATCTACACAGCCATCTGTATAAACATGGAAATATCTACACAGCCATCTGTATATACATGGAAATATCTACACCGCTATCTGTATAAACACGGAAATTACAACGCTATTTGTATGAACAAGGAAATATCCACACCGTGATCTGTATAAACATGGATATTACACCGCTATATGTATAAACAAGGAAATATCTACACCGTGATCTGTATAAACATGGAAATATCTACACCGCCGTCTCTATAAACACGGAAATATCCACACCCCTATCTGTATAAACATGGAAATATCCACACCGCTATCTCTATAAACATGAAAAAATGAACAACGCTATCTCTATGAACATGGAAATATCTACACCGCCATCTGTGTGAATCAGGAAATATCTACAATGCCATCTCTATAAAGATATAAATATCTGCACCGCGAGCTGTATAAACATGGAAATATCTACATCGCTATCTGCATAAACATGGAAATAACAACACCGCTATCGGTATAATCATGGAAATATCTACAACGCCATCTATATAAACATGGAAATATCTACACCGCTATGTCTATAAACATGGAAATACCTACACTGCTATCTCTATAAACATGGAAATATCTACACCGCGATCTGTATAAACATGGAAATATCTACACCGCTATCTGTATAAACATGGAAATATCTACACCGCGATGTGTATAAACATGGAAATATCTACACCGCGATCTGTATAAACATGGAAATATCTTCAAAACGATCTGTATAAACATGGAAATATCTACACCGCTATCTGTATAAACATGGTAATATCTACACCACCATCTATATAAACATGGAAATATCTACACCGCCATCTGTATAAACATGGAAATATCTACAATGCCATCTGTAGAAAGATGGAAATAGCTCCACAGCAATCTGTGTAAACATGGAAATATCTACAACGATATCTGTAAAAACATGGAAATATCTACACCGCTATCTGTATAAACATGGAAACATATACACCGCGATCTGTATGAACATCGAAATATCTACACAGCTATCTCCATAAACATGGAAATATCTACACAACCATCTGTATAAACATGGAAATATCTACACAGCCATCTGTATATACATGGAAATATCTACACCGCTATCTGTATAAACATGGAAATTACACTGCTATTTGAATAAACAAGGAAATATCTACACCGTGATCTGTATAAACATGGATATTACACCGCTATTTGTGTAAACAAGGAAATATCTACACCGTTATCTGTAGAAACATGGAAATATATACACCGCCATCTCTATAAACATGGAAATATCCACACCCCTATCTGTATAAACATGGAAATATCCACACGGCTATCTCTCTAAATATGGAAAAACCAACACCGCTATCTCTATGAACATGGAAATATCTACACCGCCATCTCTATAAACATGGAAATATGTACACCGATATCTGTAAAAACTTGGAAATATCTACACCGCTATCTGTATAAACATGGAAATAACTCCACTGCTATTTCTATAAATATCTAATTATCTATACCGCCATCTGTATAAACATGGAAATACTTACAAACTTATCTGTATAAACATAGAAATATCTACACCGCCATCTGTATAAACATGGAAATATCTACACAGCCATGTGTACATACATGGAAATACCTACACCGCTATCTATATAAACATGGAAATAACTACACCACTATCGGTATAAACATGGAAATATCTGCACCACCATCTACATATCTATGGAAATATCTGCGCCGCCATCTCTATAAACATGGAAATATCTACACGGTCATCTGTGTACAGATGGAAATATCAACACCGCCATCTGTACAAACATGGAAATATCTGCATCGCTATCTGTATAAACGTGGAAATATCTACACCGCGGTCTGTATAAACATGGGAATATCTACACCGCTATCTGTATAAACATGGAAATATCTACACCGCTATCTGTATAAACATGGAAATATCTACACCGCGATCTGTATAAACATGGAAATATCTACACCGGGATCTGTATAAACATGGAAATATCTTCAAAACGATCTGCATAAACATGGAAATATCTACACCACTATCTGTATAAACATGGTAATATCTACACCACCATCTATATAAACATGGAAATATCTACACCGCCATCTGTAGAAACACGGAAATATCTCCACCGCAATCTGTGTAAACATGGAAATATCTACACCGCTATCTGTAAAAACATGGAAATATCTACACCGCTATCTGTATAAACATGGTAGCATATACACCGCGATCTGTATGAACATCGAAATATCTACACAGCTATCTCCATAAACATGGAAATATCTACACCGCCATCTGTATAAACATGGAATTACCTACAAAGTCATCTGTAAAAACATGGAAATATCTACACAGCCATCTGTATAAACATGGAAATATCTACACAGCCATCTGTATATACATGGAAATATCTACACCGCTATCTGTATAAACATGGAAATTACACCGCTATTTGTATGAACAAGGAAATATCTACACCGTGATCTGTATAAACATGGATATTACACCGCTATTTGTATAAACAAGGAAATATCTACACCGTGATCTGTATAAACATGGAAATATCTACACCGCCATCTCTATAAACACGGAAATATCCACAACCCTATCTGTATAAACATGGAAATATCCACACCGCTATCTCTATAAACATGAAAAAATGAACAACGCTAACTCTATGAACATGGAAATATCTACATTGCCATCTGTGTAAACATGGAAATATCAACTCCGCCATCTGTACAAACATGGAAATATCTACACCGCTATCTCTATAAACATGGAAATATCTGCACTGCCATCTGTAAAAACATGGAAATATCTACACCGATATTTGTAAAAACTTGGAAATATCTACACCGCTATCTGTATAAACATGGAAATAACTCCACTGCTATTTCTATAAATATCGAAATATCTACACCGCCATCTGTATAAACATGGAAATACTTACAAACTTATCTGTATAAACATAGAAATATCTACACCGCCATCTGTATAAACATGGAAATATCTACACAGCCATGTGTACATACATTGGAATATCTACACCGCTATCTATATAAACATGGAAATAACTACACCGCTATCGGTATAAACATGGAAATATCTGCACCGCCATCTACATATCCATGGAAATATCTGTGCCGCCATCTGTATACACATGGAAATACCTACAAGGCCATCTGTGTATAGATGGAAATATCAACACCGCCATCTGTACAAACATGGAAATATCTGCATCGCTATCTGTATAAACATGGAAATATCTACACCGCGGTCTGTATAAACATGGAAATATCTACACCGCTATCTGTATAAACATGGAAATAACTACACCGCTATCTCTATAAACATGGAAATATCTACACCATGATCTGTATAAACGTGGAAATATTTACACTGCTATCTGTATAAACATGGAAACTTCTACACCGTTATCTGTATAAATATGGAAATATATACACTGCTATCTCTATAAACTTGGAAATATCTACACCGCCATCTGTATAAACATGGAAATACCTATAGAGTCAGCTGTGTAAACATGGAAATATCTACACCACCATCTGTATAAACATGGAAATATCTACAATGCCATCTGTATACACATGGAAATATCTACACGGCAATCTGTGTATAGATGGAAACATCAACACCGCCATTTGTACAAACATGGAAATATCTACACTGCTATCTCTATAAACATGGAAATATCTACACGGCGGTCTGTATAAACATGGAAATATCTACACCGGTATCTGTTTAATCATGGAAATATCTACAGCGCCATCTCTATAAACATTGAAATATCTAC
Source organism: Pan troglodytes (assembly GCF_028858775.2). Taxonomy (NCBI): domain Eukaryota; kingdom Metazoa; phylum Chordata; class Mammalia; order Primates; family Hominidae; genus Pan; species Pan troglodytes. Next base: position 5,265,511 of record NC_072417.2, read on the forward strand.
AATGCCATCTGTAAAAACATGGAAATATCTACACAGTCATCTGAATAAACATGGAAATATCTACACCACCATCTGTATAAACATGGAAATACCTACAATAGCTTCTGTATACACATGGAAATATCTACACAGACATCTGTATAAATATGGAAATAACTACACGGCCATCTGTAAAACATGGAAATATCTACACTGCCATCTGTAGAAAGATGGAAATATCTACACCACTATCTCTATTAATATGGAAATATCTACACCGCCATCTCTATAAACATGAAAATATCTACACTGCCATCTCCATAAAGATGGAAGTAACTACTCCGCCATGTGTATAAACACGGAAATATCTACACCACCATCTGCGTAAACATGGAAATATCTACACCGTTATCTGTATAAACATGGAAATATCTACACCGCCATCTGCATGTCCATGGAAATATCTACACCGCCATCTGTATAAACCTGGAAATATCTACACTGCTATCTCTATAAACATGGAAATATCAAACCGCCATCTGTATAAACATGAAAATATCTACACTACCATCTCCATAAACATGGAACTAACTACTTCGCCATCTGTATAGACATGGAAACATCTACACCGCCATCTGTGTGAATCAGGAAATATCTACAATGCCTTCTGTATAGAGATATATATATCTGCACCGCGAGCTGTATAAACATGGAAATATCTACATCGCTATCTGCATAAACATGGAAATACCAACACCGCTATCGGTATAATCATGGAAATATCTACAACGCCATCTATATAAACATGGAAATATCTACACCGCTATGTCTATAAACATGGAAATACCTACACTGATATCTCTATAAACATGGAAATATCTACACCGCGATCTGTATAAACATGGAAATATCTACACCGCTATCTGTATAAACATGGAAATATCTACACCGCGATGTGTATAAACATGGAAATATCTACACCGCGATCTGTATAAACATGGAAATATCTTCAAAACGATCTGTATAAACATGGAAATATCTACACCGCTATCTGTATAAACATGGTAATATCTACACCACCATCTATATAAACATGGAAATATCTACACCGCCATCTGTATAAACATGGAAATATCTACAATGCCATCTGTAGAAAGATGGAAATAGCTCCACCGCAGTCTGTGTAAACATGGAAATATCTACACCGATATCTGTAAAAACATGGAAATATCTACACCGCTATCTGTATAAACATGGAAACATATACACCGCGATCTGTATGAACATCGAAATATCTACACAGCTATCTCCATAAACATGGAAATATCTATACCGCCATCTGTATAAACATGGAAATACCTACAAAGTCATCTGTATAAACATGGAAATATCTACACAGCCATCTGTATAAACATGGAAATATCTACACAGCCATCTGTATATACATGGAAATATCTACACCGCTATCTGTATAAATATGGAAATTACACCGCTATTTGAATAAACAAGGAAATATCTACACCGTGATCTGTATAAACATGGATATTACACCGCTATTTGTATAAACAAGGAAATATCTACACCGTGATCTGTATAAACATGGAAATATATACACCGTCATCTCTATAAACATGGAAATATCCACACCCCTATCTGTATAAACATGGAAATAACCACACGGCTATCTCTATAAATATGGAAAAACCAACACCGCTATCTCTATGCACATGGAAATATCTACACCGCCATCACTATAAACATGGAAATATCTACACCGATATCTGTAAAAACTTGGAAATATCTACACCGCTATCTGTATAAACATGGAAATAACTCCACTGCTATTTCTATAAATATCGAAATATCTACACCGCCATCTGTATAAACATGGAAATACTTACAAACTTATCTGTATAAACATAGAAATATCTACACCGCCATCTGTATAAACATGGAAATATCTACACAGCCATGTGTACATACATGGAAATATCTATACCGCTATCTATATAAACATGGAAATAACTACACCGCTATCGGTATAAACATGGAAATATCTGCACCACCATCTACATATCCATGGAAATATCTGCGCCGCCATCTCTATAAACATGGAAATATCTACACGGTCATCTGTGTATAGATGGAAATATCAACACCGCCATCTGTACAAACATGGAAATACCTGCATCGCTATCTGTATAAACATGGAAATATCTACACCGCGGTCTGTATAAACATGGGAATATCTACACCGCTATCTGTATAAACATGGAAATATCTACACCGCTATCTCTATCAACATGGAATTATGTACACCATGATCTGTATAAACATGGAAATATTTACACCGCTATTTGTATAAACATGGAAACTTCTACACCGTTATCTGTATAAATATGGAAATATCTACACCGCTATCTCTATAAACTTGGAAATATCTACACCGCCATCTGTATAAACATGGAAATACCTATAGAGTCAGCTGTGTAAACATGGAAATATCTACACCACCATCTGTATAAACATGGAAATATCTACAATGCCATCTGTATACACATGGAAATACCTACACGGCAATCTGTGTATAGATGGTAACATCAACACCGCCATCTGTACAAACATTTAAATATCTACACTGCTATATCTATAAACATGGAAGTATCTACACTGCGGTCTGTATAAACATGGAAATATCTACACCGGTATCTGTTTAAACATGGAAATATCTACAGCACCATCTCTATAAACATTGAAATATCTACACTGCCATCTGTAAAAACATGGAAATATCTACACAGTCATCTGAATAAACATGGAAATATCTACACCACCATCTTTATAAACATGGAAATATCTACACTGCTATCTCTATAAACATGGAAATATCTACACCGCCATCTCTATAAACATGAAAATATCTACACTACCATCTCCATTAACATGGAACTAACTACTTCGCCATCTGTATAAACATGGAAACATCTATACCGCCATCTGTGTGAATCAGGAAATATCTACAATGCCATCTGTATAAAGATATAAATATCTGCACCGTGAGCTGTATAAAGATGGAAATATCTACATCGCTTTCAGTATAAACATGGAAATACCAACACCGCTATCGGTATAATCATGGAAATATCTACAACACCATCTATATAAACATGGAAATATCTACACCGCTATGTCTATGAATATGGAAATACCTACACTGCTATCTCTATAAACATGGAAATATCTACACCGCTATCTGTATAAACATGGAAATATCTACACCGCTATCTGTATAAACATGGAAATATCTACACCGCGATCTGTATAAACATGGAAATATCTACACCGCGATCTGTATAAACATGGAAATATCTTCAAAACGATCTGTATAAACATGGAAATATCTACACCGCTATCTGTATAAACATGGTAATATCTACACCACCATCTATATAAACATGGAAATATCTACACCGCCATCTGTATAAACATGGAAATATCTACAATGCCATCTGTAGAAAGATGGAAATATCTCCACCGCAATCTGTGTAAACATGGAAATATCTACACCGATATCTGTAAAAACATGGAAATATCTACACCGCTATCTGTATAAACATGGAAACATATACACCGCGATCTGTATGAACATCGAAATATCTACACAGCTATCTCCATAAACATGGAAATATCTACACCGCGATCTGTATAAACATGGAAATACCTACAAAGTCATCTGTATAAACATGGAAATATCTACACAGCCATCTGTGTAAACATGGAAATATCTACACAGCCATCTGTATATACATGGAAATATCTACACCGCTATCTGTATAAACATGGAAATCACACCGCTATTTGTATAAACAAGGAAATATCTACACCGTGATCTGTATAAACATGGATATTACACCGCTATTTGTATAAACAAGGAAATATCTACACCGTGATCTGTATAAACATGGAAATATCTACACCTCCATCTCTATAAACACGGAAATATCCACACCCCTATCTGTATAAACATGGAAATATCCACACCGCTATCTGAATAAACATGGAAATATCTGCACTGCCATCTGTAAAAACATGGAAATATCTACACCGATATCTGTAAAAACTTGGAAATATCTACACCGCTATCTGTATAAACATGGAAATATATCCACTGCTATTTCTATAAATATCGAAATATCTACACCGCCATCTGTATAAACATGGAAATACTTACAAACTTATCTGTATAAACATAGAAATAACTACACCGCCATCTGTATAAACATGGAAATATCTGCACAGCCATGTGTACATACATGGAAATATCTACACCGCTATCTATATAAACATGGAAATAACTACACCGCTATCGGTATAAACATGGAAATATCTGCACCGCCATCTACATATCCATGGAAATATCTGCGCCGCCATCTGTATACACATGGAAATACCTACACGGTCATCTGTGTATAGATGGAAATATCAACACCGCCATCTGTACAAACATGGAAATATCTGCATCGCTATCTGTATAAACATGGAAATATCTACACCGCGGTCTGTATAAACATGGGAATATCTACACCGCTATCTGTATAAACATGGAAATATCTACACGGCTATCTGTATAAACATGGAAATATCTACACCGCGATCTGTATAAACATGGAAATATCTACACCGGGATCTGTATAAACATGGAAATATATTCAAAACGATCTGCATAAACATGGAAATATCTACACCGCTATCTGTATAAACATGGTAATATCTACACCACCATCTATATAAACATGGAAATATCTACACCGCCATCTGTAGAAACACGGAAATATCTCCACCGCAATCTGTGTAAACATGGAAATATCTACAACGATATCTTTAAAAACATGGAAATATCTACACCGCTATCTGTATAAACATGGTAGCATATACACCGCGATCTGTATGAACATCGAAATATCTACACAGCTATCTCCATAAACATGGAAATATCTACACCGCCATGTGTATAAACATGGAAATACCTACAAAGTCATCTGTATAAACATGGAAATATCTACACAGCCATCTGTATAAACATGGAAATATCTACACAGCCATCTGTATATACATGGAAATATCTACACCGCTATCTGTATAAACATGGAAATTACACCGCTAATTGTATGAACAAGGAAATATCTACACCGTGATCTGTATAAACATGGATATTACACCGCTATTTGTATAAACAAGGAAATATCTACACCGTGATCTGTATAAACATGGAAATATCTACACCGCCGTCTCTATAAACACGGAAATATCCACACCCCTATCTGTATAAACATGGAAATATCCACACCGCTATCTCTATAAACATGAAAAAATGAACAACGCTATCTCTATGAACATGGAAATATCTACACTGCCATCTGTGTAAACATGGAAATATCAACTCCGCCATCTGTAGAAACCTGGAAATATCTACACCGCTATCTCTATAAACATGGAAATATCTGCACTGCCATCTGTAAAAACATGGAAATATCTACACCGATATCTGTAAAAACTTGGAAATATCTACACCGCTATCTGTATAAACATGGAAATATATCCACTGCTATTTCTATAAATATCGAAATATCTACACCGCCATCTGTATAAACATGGAAATACTTACAAACTTATCTGTATAAACATAGAAATATCTACACCGCCAACTGTATAAACATGGAAATATCTACACAGCCATGTGTACATACATTGGAATATCTACACCGCTATCTATATAAACATGGAAATAACTACACCGCTATCGGTATAAACATGGAAATATCTGCACCGCCATCTACATATCCATGGAAATATCTGCGCCGCCATCTGTATACACATGGAAATACCTACACGGCCATCTGTGTATAGATGGAAATATCAACACCGCCATCTGTACAAACATGGAAATATCTGCATCGCTATCTGTATAAACATGGAAATATCTACACCGCGGTCTGTATCAACATGGAAATATCTACACCGCTATCTGTATAAACATGGAAATAACTACACCGCTATCTCTATAAACATGGAAATATCTACACCATGATCTGTATAAACATGGAAATATATACACTGCTATCTGTATAAACATGGAAACTTCTACACCGTTATCTGTCTAAATATGGAAATATCTACACCGCTATCTCTATAAACTTGGAAATATCTACACCGCCATCTGTATAAACATGGAAATACCTATAGAGCCAGCTGTGTAAACATGGAAATATCTACAACACCATCTGTATAAACATGGAAATATCTACAATGCCATCTGTATACACATGGAAATACCTACACGGCAATCTGTGTATAGATGGAAACATCAACACCGCCATCTGTACAAACATGGAAATATCTACACTGCTATCTCTATAAACATGGAAATACCTACACGGCGGTCTGTATAAACATGGAAATATCTACACCGGTATCTGTTTAATCATGGAAATATCTACAGCGCCATCTCTATAAAGATTGAAATATCTACAATGCCATCTGTATTAACATGGAAATATCTACACAGTCATCTGAATAAACATGGAAATATCTACACCACCATCTGTATAAACATGGAAATACCTACAATAGCTTCTGTATACACATGGAAATATCTACACAGACATCTGTATAAATATGGAAATAACTACACGGCCATCTGTAAAACATGGAAATATCTACACTGCCATCTGTAGAAAGATGGAAATATCTACACCACTATCTCTATAAATATGGAAATATCTACACCGCCATCTCTATAAACATGAAAATATCTACACAGGCATCTCCATAAAGATGGAAGTAACTACTCCGCCATGTGTATAAACACGGAAATATCTACACCACCATCTGCGTAAACATGGAAATATCTACACCGTTATCTGTATAAACATGGAAATATCTACACCGCCATCTGCATGTCCATGGAAATATCTACACCGCCATCTGTATAAACCTGGAAATATCTACACTGCTATCTCTATAAACATGGAAATATCTACACCGCCATCTCTATAAACATGAAAATATCTACACTACCATCTCCATAAACATGGAACTAACTACTTCGCCATCTGTATAGACATGGAAACATCTACACCGCCATCTGTGTGAATCAGGAAATATCTACAATGCCTTCTGTATAGAGATATATATATCTGCACCGCGAGCTGTATAAACATGGAAATATCTACATCGCTATCTGCATAAACATGGAAATACCAACACCGCTATCGGTATAATCATGGAAATATCTACAACGCCATCTATATAAACATGGAAATATCTACACCGCTATGTCTATAAACATGGAAATACCTACACTGCTATCTCCATAAACATGGAAATATCTACACCGCGATCTGTATAAACATGGAAATATCTACACCGCTATGTGTATAAACATGGAAATATCTACACCGCGATGTGTATAAACATGGAAATATCTACACCGCGATCTGTATAAACATGGAAATATCTTCAAAACGATCTGTATAAACATGGAAATATCTACACCGCTATCTGTATAAACATGGTAATATCTACACCACCATCTATATAAACATGGAAATATCTACACCGCCATCTGTATAAACATGGAAATATCTACAATGCCATCTGTAGAAAGATGGAAATAGCTCCACCGCAATCTGTGTAAACATGGAAATATCTACACCGATATCTGTAAAAACATGGAAGTATCTACACCGCTATCTGTATAAACATGGAAACATATACACCGCGATCTGTATGAACATCGAAATATCTACACAGCTATCTCCATAAACATGGAAATATCTATACCGCCATCTGTATAAACATGGAAATACCTACAAAGTCATCTGTATAAACATGGAAATATCTACACAGCCATCTGTATAAACATGGAAATATCTACACAGCCATCTGTATATACATGGAAATATCTACACCGCTATCTGTATAAATATGGAAATTACACCGCTATTTGAATAAACAAGGAAATATCTACACCGTGATCTGTATAAACATGGATATTACACCGCTATTTGTATAAACAAGGAAATATCTACACCGTGATCTGTATAAACATGGAAATATATACACCGCCATCTCTATAAACATGGAAATATCCACACCCCTATCTGTATAAACATGGAAATAACCACACGGCTATCTCTATAAATATGGAAAAACCAACACCGCTATCTCTATGAACATGGAAATATCTACACCGCCATCTCTATAAACATGGAAATATCTACACCGATATCTGTAAAAACTTGGAAATATCTACACCGCTATCTGTATAAACATGGAAATAACTCCACTGCTATTTCTATAAATATCGAAATATCTACACCGCCATCTGTATAAAGATGGAAATACTTACAAACTTATCTGTATAAACATAGAAATATCTACACCGCCATCTGTATAAACATGGACATATCTACACAGCCATGTGTACATACATGGAAATATCTACACCGCTATCTATATAAACATGGAAATAACTACACCGCTATCGGTATAAACATGGAAATATCTGCACCACCATCTACATATCCATGGAAATATCTGCGCCGCCATCTCTATAAACATGGAAATATCTACACGGTCATCTGTGTATAGATGGAAATATCAACACCGCCATCTGTACAAACATGGAAATATCTGCATCGCTATCTGTATAAACATGGAAATATCTACACCGCGGTCTGTATAGACATGGGAATATCTACACCGCTATCTGTATAAACATGGAAATATCTACACCGCTATCTCTATAAACATGGAATTATCTACACCATGATCTGTATAAACATGGAAATATTTACACTGCTATCTGTATAAACATGGAAACTTCTACACTGTTATCTGTATAAATATGGAAATATCTACACCGCTATCTCTATAAACTTGGAAATAACTACACCGCCATCTGTATAAACATGGAAATACCTATAGAGTCAGCTGTGTAAACATGGAAATATCTACACCACCATCTGTATAAACATGGAAATATCTACAATGCCATCTGTATACACATGGAAATACCTACACGGCAATCTGTGTATAGATGGAAACATCAACACCGCCATCTGTACAAACATGGAAATATCTACACTGCTATATCTATAAACATGGAAGTATCTACACTGCGGTCTGTATAAACATGGAAATATCTACACCGGTATCTGTTTAAATATGGAAATATCTACAGCACCATCTCTATAAACATTGAAATATCTACACCGCCATCTGTAAAAACATGGAAATATCTACACAGTCATCTGAATAAACATGGAAATATCTACACCACCATCTGTATAAGCATGGAAATATCTACACTGCTATCTCTATAAACATGGAAATATCTACACCGCCATCTCTATAAACATGACAATATCTACACTACCATCTCCATTCACATGGAACTAACTACTTCGCCATCTGTATAAACATGGAAACATCTATACCGCCATCTGTGTGAATCACGAAATATCTACAATGCCATCTGTATAAAGATATAAATATCTGCACCGTGAGCTGTATAAAGATGGAAATATCTACATTGCTATCAGTATAATCATGGAAATACCAACACCGCTATCGGTATAATCATGGAAATATCTACAACACCATCTATATAAACATGGAAATATCTACACCGCTATGTCTATGAACATGGAAATACCTACACTGCTATCTCTATAAACATGGAAATATCTACACTGCTATCTGTATAAACATGGAAATAACTACACCGCTATCGGTATAAACATGGAAATATCTGCACCGCCATCTACATATCCATGGAAATATCTGCGTCGCCATCTGTATACACATGGAAATACCTACACGGCAATCTGTGTATAGATGGAAATATCAACACCGCCATCTGTACAAACATGGAATTATCTGCATCGCTATCTGTATAAACATGGAAATATCTACACCGCGGTCTGTATAAACATGGAAAAATCTACACCGCTATCTGTATAAACATGGAAATATCTACACCGCTATCTGTATAAACATGGAAATATCTACACCGCGATCTGTATAAACATGGAAATACCTACACCGCGATCTGTATAAACATGGAAATATCTTCAAAACGATCTGTATCAACATGGAAATATCTACACCGCTATCTGTATAAACATGGTAACATCTACACCACCATCTATATAAACATGGAAATATCTACACCGCCATCTGTATAAACATAGAAATATCTACAATGCCATCTGTAGAAAGATGCAAATATCTCCACCGCAATCTGCGTAAACATGGAAATATCTACACCGATATCTGTAAAAACATGGAAATATCTACACCGCTATCTGTATAAACATGGAAACATATACACCGCGATCTGTATGAACATCGAAATATCTACACAGCTATCTCCATAAACATGGAAATATCTACACCGCCATCTGTATAAACATGGAAATACCTACAAAGTCATCTGTATAAACATGGAAATATCTACACAGCCATCTGTATAAACATGGAAATTCCTATACAGTCAGCTGTGTAAACATGGAAATATCTACACCACCATCTGTATAAACATGGAAATAACTACAATGCCATCTGTATACACATGGAAATACCTACACGACAATCTGTGTATAGATGGAAACATCAACACCGCCATCTGTACAAACATGGAAATATCTACACTTCTATCTCTATAAACATGGAAATATCTACACGGCGGTCTGTATAAACATGGAAATATCTATACTTGTATGTGTTTAAACATGGAAATACCTACAGCGCCATCTCTATAAACATTGAAATATCTACACTGCCATCTGTAAAAACATGGAAATATCTACACAGTCATCTGAATAAACATGGAAATATCTACACCGCCATCTGTATAAACATGGAAATACCTACAATACCATCTGTATACACATGGAAATATCTACACAGACATCTGTATAAATATGGAAATATCTATACCGCTATCTGTATAAAGATGGAAATATCTACACTGCCATCTGTAGAAAGATGGAAATATCTACACCGCTATCTCTATAAATATGGAAATATCTACACCGCCATCTCTATAAACATGAAAATATCTACACTGCCATCTCCATAAAGATGGAAGTATCTACTCCGCCATGTGTATAAACACGGAAATATCTACACCACCATCTGCGTAAACGTGGAAATATCTACACCGTTATATGTATAAACATGGAAATATCTACACCGCCATCTGCATGTCCATGGAAATATCTACACCGCCATCTGTATAAACATGGAAATATCTACACTGCTATCTCTATAAACATGGGAATATCTACACCGCCATCTCTATAAACATGAAAATATCTACACTACCATCTCCATAAACATGGAACTAACTACTTCGCCATCTGTATAAACATGGAAACATCTACACCGCCATCTGTGTGAATCAGGAAATATCTAGAATGCCATCTGTATAAAGATATAAATATCTGCACCGCGAGCTGTATAAACATGGAAATCTCTACATCGCTGTCTGTATAAACATGGAAATACCAACACCGCTATCGGTATAATCATGGAAATATCTACAACGCCATGTATATAAACATGGAAATATCTACACCGCTATGTCTATAAACATGGAAATACCTACACTGCTATCTCTATAAACATGGAAATATCTACACCGCTATCTGTATAAACATGGAAATATCTACACCGCTATCTGTATAAACATGGAAATATCTACACCGCGATCTGTATAAACATGGAAATATCTACACCGCGATCTGTATAAACATGGAAATATCTTCAAAACGATCTGTATAAACATGGAAATATCTACACCGCTATCTGTATAAACATGCTAATATCTACACCACCATCTATATAAACATGGAAATATCTGCACTGCCATCTGTATAAACATGGAAATATCTACAATGCCATCTGTAGAAAGATGGAAATATCTCCACCGCAATCTGTGTAAACATGGAAATATCTACACCGATATCTGTAAAAACATGGAAATATCTACACCGCTATCTGTATAAACATGGAAACATATACACCGCGATCTGTATGAACATCGAAATATCTACACAGCTATCTCCATAAACATGGAAATATCTACACCGCCATCTGTATAAACATGGAAATACCTATACAGTCAGCTGTGTAAACATGGAAATATCTACACCACCATCTGTATAAACATGGAAATATCTACAATGCCATCTGTATACACATGGAAATACCTACACGGCAATCTTTGTATAGATGGAAACATCAACACCGCCATCTGTAGAAACATGGAAATATCTACACTTCTATCTCTATAAACATGGAAATATCTACACGGCGGTCTGTATAAACATGGAAATATCTCCACCGGTATCTGTATAAACATGGAAATATCTACAGCGCCATCTCTATAAACATTGAAATATCTGCAATGCCATCTGTAAAAACATGGAAATATCTACACAGTCATCTGAATAAACATGGAAATATCTTCACCACCATCTGTATAAACATGGAAATACCTACAATAGCATCTGTATACACATGGAAATATCTACACAGACAGCTGTATAAATATGGAAATATCTACACCGCCATCTGTATAAACATGGAAATATCTACACCGCGATCTGTATAAACATGGAAATATCTTCAAAACGATCTGTATAAACATGGAAATATCTACACCGCTATCTGTATAAACATGGTAATATCTACACCACCATCTATATAAACATGGAAATATCTACACCGCCATCTGTATAAACATGGAAATATCTACAATGCGATCTGTAGAAAGATGGAAATATCTCCACCGCAATCTGTGTAAACATGGAAATATCTACACCGATATATGTAAAAACATGGAAATATCTACACCGCTATCTGTATAAACATGGAAACATATACACCGCGATCTGTATGAACATCGAAATATCTACACAGCTATCTCCATAAACATGGAAATATCTACACCGCGATCTGTATAAACATGGAAATACCTACAAAGTCATCTGTATAAACATGGAAATATCTACACAGCCATCTGTATAAACATGGAAATATCTACACAGCCATCTGTATATACATGGAAATATCTACACCGCTATCTCTATAAACATGGAAATCACACCGCTATTTGTATAAACAAGGAAATATCTACACCGTGATCTGTATAAACATGGATATTACACCGCTATTTGTATAAACCAGGAAATATCTACACCGTGATCTGTATAAACATGGAAATATCTACACCGCCATCTCTATAAACACGGAAATATCCACACACCTATCTGTATAAACATGGAAATATCCACACCGCTATCTCTATAAATATGGAAAAACCAACACCGCTATCTCTATGAACATGGAAATATCTACACCGCCATCTCTATAAACATGGAAATATCTACACCGATATATGTAAAAACTTGGAAATATCTACACCGCTATCTGTATAAACATGGAAATATCTCCACTGCTATTTCTATAAATATCGAAATATCTACACCGCCATCTGTATAAACATGGAAATACTTACAAACTTATCTGTATAATCATAGAAATATCTACACCGCCATCTGTATAAACATGGAAATATCTACACAGCCATGTGTACATACATGGAAATATCTACACCGCTATCTATATAAACATGGAAATAACTACACCGCTATCGGTATAAACATGGAAATATCTGCACCGCCATCTACATATCCATGGAAATATCTGCACCGCCATCTGTATACACATGGAAATACCTACACGGCAATCTGTGTATAGATGGAAATATCAACACCGCCATCTGTACAAACATGGAAATATCTTGATCGCTATCTGTATGAACATGGAAATATATACACCGCGGTCTGTATAAACATGGAAATATCTACACCGCTATCTGTATAAACGTGCAAATATCTACACCGATATCTCTATAAACATGGAAATATCTACACCATGATCTGTATAAACATGGAAATATTTACACCGCTATCTGTATAAACATGGAAACTTCTACACCGTTATCTGTATAAATATGGAAATATCTACACCGCTATCTCTATAAACTAGGAAATATCTACACCGCCATCTGTATAAACATGGAAATACCTATACAGTCAGCTGTGTAAACATGGAAATATCTACACCACCATCTGTATAAACATGAAAATATCTACAATGCCATCTGTATACACATGGAAATACCTACACGGCAATCTTTGTATAGATGGAAACATCAACACCGCCATCTGTAGAAACATGGAAATATCTACACTTCTATCTCTATAAACATGGAAATATCTACACGGCGGTCTGTATAAACATGGAAATATCTCCACTGGTATCTGTATAAACATGGAAATATCTACAGCGCCATCTCTATAAACATTGAAATATCTACAATGCCATCTGTAAAAACATGGAAATATCTACACAGTCATCTGAATAAACATGGAAATATCTTCACCACCATCTGTATAAACATGGAAATACCTACAATAGCATCTGTATACACATGGAAATATCTACACAGACATCTGTATAAATATGGAAATATCTACACCGCCATCTGTATAAACATGGAAATATCTACACTGCCATCTGTAGAAAGATGGAATTATCTACACCGGTATCTCTATAAATATGGAAATATCTACACCACCATCTCTATAAACATGAAAATATCTACACTGCCATCTCCATAAAGATGGAAGTATCTACTCTGCCATGTGTATAAACGCGGAAATATCTACACCACTATCTGTGTAAACATGGAAATATCTACACCGCGATCTGTATAAAGATGGAAATATCTACACCGCTATCTGTATAAGCATGGAAATAACTACACCGCTATTTGTATAAACAAGGAAATATCTTCACCGTGATCTGTATAAACATGGAAATATCTACATCGCCATCTCTATAAACCTGGAAATATCTACACCCCTATCAGTATAAACATGGAAATATCCACACCGCTATCTCTGTAAACATGGAAAAATCAACACCGCTATCTCTATGAACATGGAAATATCTACACCGCCATCTCTATAAACATGGAAATATCTACACCACGATCTGTATAAACATGGAAATATCTACACCAATATCTGTATAAACATGGAAATATCTCCACTGCTATCTCTATAAACATCGAAATATCTACAACGCCATCTGTATAAACATGGAAATTCTTACAAAGTTATCTGTATAAACATGGAAATATCTACACCTCCATTTGTATAAACATGGAAATATCTACACAGGCATGTGTATATACTTGGAAATATATACACCGCTATCTATATAAACATGGAAATAAGTACACTGCTATCTGTATAAACATGGAAATATCTACACCGCCATCTACATATCCATGGAAATATCTGCACCGCCATCTGTATAAACATGGAAATATCTACATGGTCATCAGTGTATAGATGGAAATATCAACACCGCCATCTGTACAAACATGGAAATATCTGCACCGCTATCTGTATAACCATGGAAATATTTACACCGCGGTCTGTATAAACATGGAAATATCTACACCGCTATCTGTATAAACATGGAAATATCTACACCGTGATCTGTATAAACATGGAAATATTTACACCGCTATCTGTAAAACATGGAAATTTCTACACCGTTATCTGTATAAATATGGAAATATCTACACCTCTATCTCTATAAACATGGAAATATCTACACCACCATCTGTATAAACATGGAAATACCTATACAGTCATCTGTGTAAACATGGAAATATCTACACCACCATCTGTATAAACATGGAAATATCTACAATGCCATCTGTATACACATGGAAATACCTACACGGCAATCTGTGTATAGATGGAAACATCAACACCGCCATCTGTACAAACATGGAAATATCTACACTGCTATCTCTATGAAAATGGAAATATCTACACTGCGGTCTGTATAAACATGGAAATATCTACAACGATACCTGTATAAACATGGAAACATCTACACCACGATCTGTATAAACATGGAAATATATACATCGCTATCTGTACAAACATGGAAATATCTACACCACGATCTGTATAAACATGGAAATATCTACAATGCCATCTGTATAAAGATGGAAATATCTACACCGCAATCTGTGTAAACAAGGAAATATCTACACCTGCATCTGTAAAAGCATGGAAATATCTACACCGCTATCTGTATAAACATGGAAATATCTACACCGAGTTCTCTATAAACATGGAAATATCTACACCGCGATCTGTATAAACATGGAAATATCTACACCGCTATCTGTATAAACATGGGAATATCTACACAGCTATCTCTGTAAACATGGAAATAGCTACACCGCCCATTGTATAAACATGGAAATACCTACAAAGAGATCTGTATAAACACGGAAATATCTACACCGCTATCTGTATAAACATGGAATTAACAACACCACTCTTTGTATAAACAGGGAAATATCTACACCATGATCTGTATAAACGTGGAAATATATGCACCGCTATCTGTATAAACATGGAAATATCTGCACCGCTATCTCTATAAACATGGAACTAACTACTCCGCCATCTGTATAACCATGGAAACGTCTACACCGCCATCTGTGTGAATAAAGAAATATCTACAATGCCATCTGTATAAAGATGGAAATATCTACACGGCAATCTGTGTAAACAAGAAATATCTACACCGTTATCTGTAAAAACATGGAAATATCTACACCGCTATCTATATAAACATGGAAATATCTACACTGCTATCTGTATAAACATGGAAATATCTACACCGTGATCTGTATAAACATGGAAATATCTACACCGCTATCTGTATAAACACGGAAATATCTACACAGCTATCTCTATGAACATGGAAATATCTACACCGCCATCTGTATAAACATGGAAATACCTACAAAGTCATCTGTATAAACATGGAAATATCTACACAGCCATCTGTATAAACACGGAAATATCTACACAGCCATCTGTATATACATGGAAATATCAACACCGCTATCTGTATAAATTTGGAAATATCCACACCGCTATCTCTATAAACATGGAAAAACAACACCGCTATCTCCATGAACATAGAAATATCTACACCGCCATCTCTATAAACATGGAAATATCTACACCACGATCAGTAGAAACATGGAAATATCTACATCGCTATCTGTATAAACATGGAAATATCTCCACTGCTATCTCTATAAATATCGAAATATCTACACCGCCATCTGTATAAACATGGAAATACTTACAAAGTTATCTGTATAAACATGGAAATATCTACAACGCCATCTGTAAAAACATGGAAATATCTACAGAGCCATGTGTATATACATGGAAATATCTACACCGCTAGCTATATAAACATGGAAATATCTACACCGCTATCTGTATAAACATGGAAATATCTACACCGCCATCTACATATCCATGGAAATATATTTGCCGCCATCTGTATAACCATGGAAATATCTACACGGTCATCAGTGTATAGATGGAAATATCAACATCGCAATGTGTACAAACATGGAAATACCTGCACCGCTATCAGTATAAACATGGAAATATCTACACTGCGATCTGTATAAACATGGAAATATCTACACCGCTATCTGTATAAACATGGAAATAACTACACCGCTATCTCTATAAACATGGAAATATCTACACCGTGATATGTATAAACATGGAAATATTTACACCGCTATCTGTATAAACATGGAAATTTCTACACCATTATCTGTATAAATATGGAAATGTCTACACCGGTATCTCTATAAACATGGAAATATCTACACCGCCATCTGTATAAACATGGAAATACCTACACTGCTATCTCTATAAACATGGAAATATCTACAATGCCATCTCTAAAAACATGGAAATAACTATATAGTGATCTGTATAAACATGGAAATATCTACACCACCATCTGTATAAACATGGAAATATCTACAATGCCATCTGTATACACATGGAAATACCTACACGGCAATCTGTGTATAGATGGAAACATCAACACCGCCATCTGTACAAACATGGAAATATCTACACCGCTATCTCTATAAACGTGGAAATATGTACACTGCGGTCTGTATAAACATGGAAATATCTTCACCGGTATCTGTATAAACTTGGAAATATCTACAACACGATCTGTATAAACATGGAAATATTTACACCGCTATCTGTTTAAACATGGAAATATCTGCCCCGCTATCTCTATAAACATGGAAATATCTACAAAGCCATCTATATAAACATGGAAATACCTACACAGTCATGTGTAGGAACATGGAAATATCTACACTCCCAACAGTATAAACATGGAAATATCTACAAAGCCCTCTGTATAAATATGGAAATATCTGCATAGGTATCTGTATAAACATGGAAATATCTGCACCGCTATCTGTATAAACATGGAAATAGCTAAACCGCTCTCTCTATAAACATGGAAATATGTACACCGCTATGTGTATAAACATGGAAATATCTCCACTGCCGTCTGTATAAACACGGAAATATCTACAACGCGATCTGGATAAACATGGAAATATCTACACTGCTATCTGTATAAACATGGAAATATCTACACAGCTATCTCTATAAACATGGAATCACCTACACCGCCATCTGTATAAACATGGAAATAACTACAAAGTCATCTGTATAATCATGGAAATATCTACACAGCCATCTGTATAAACATGGAAATATCTACACAGCCATCTGTATATACATGGAAATATCTACACCGCTATCTGTATAAACATGGAAATAACTACACCGCTATTTGTGTAAACAAGGAAATATCTACACCGCCATCTGTTTAAACATGGAAATATATACACAGACATCTATATATACATGGAAATATCTACACCGCTATCTGTATAAACATGCTAATAACTACACCGCTATCTGTATAAATGTGGAAATATTTGCACCGCTATCCCTATAAACGTGGTAATATCAACACCGTGATCTGTATAAACATGGAAATATCTACACCATGATCTGTATAAACATGGAAATATCTGCACCGCGATCTGTATAAACATGGAAATATCTACACCGTGATCTGTATAAACATGGAAATATCTACGCCGCCATCTGTATAAACATGGAAATATCTACACCCCTATCTGTATAAACATGGAAATATCCACACAGCTATATCTATTAACATGGAAAAATCAACACCGCTATCTCTATGATCATGGAAATATCTACACCGCCATCTCCATAAACATGGAAGTATCTACACCGTGATCTGTATAAACATGGAAATATCTACACCGCTATCTGTATAAACATGGAAATATCTACAGCGCCATCTCAATAAACATTGAAATATCTATACTGCCATCTGTAAAAACGTGGAAATATCTACACAGTCATCTGAATAAACATGAAAATATCTACACCACCATCTGTATAAATATGGAAATAGCTACAATCCCATCAGTATACACATGGAAATATCTACACAGACATCTGTATAAATATGGAAATATCTAAACCGCCATCTGTATAAACATGGAAATATCTACACTGCCATCTGTAGAAAGATGGAATTACCTACACCGCTATATCTATAAATATGGAAATATCTACACCGCCATCTCTATAAACATGAAAATATCTACACTGCCATCTCCATAAAGATGGAAGTATCTACTCCGCCATGTGTATAAACACGGAAATATCTACACCACCATCTGTGTAAACATGGAAATATCTACACCGCTATCTGTATAAACATGGAAATATCTACACCGCCATCTGTATGTCCATGGAAATATCTACGCCGCCATCTGTATAAACATGGAAATATCTACACGGCCATCTGTGTATACATGGAAATATCAACACCGCCCTCTGTACAAACATGGAAATATCTACACCGCTATCTCTATAAACATGGAAATATCTACACCGCCATCTGTAATAACATGGAAATATCTACACAGTCATCTGTATAAACATGGAAATATCTACAATGCCATCTGTACACATGGAAATATCTACACAGCCATCTGTATAAACATGAAAATATCTACACTGCTATCTCTATAAACATGGAAATATCTACACCGCCATCTCTATAAACATGAAAATATCTACACTGCCATCCCCATAAACATGGAACTAACTACTCCGCCATCTGTATAAACATGGAAACATCTACACCGCCATCTGTGTGTATAAGGAAATATCTACAATGCCATCTGTATAAAGATATAAATATCTGCACCGCGAGCTGTGTAAACATGGAAATATCTACATCGCTATCTGTATAAACGTGGAAATACAAACACCGCTATCGGTATAAACATGGAAATATTTACAACGCCATCTATATAAACATGGAAATATCTACACCGCTATGTCTATAAACATGGAAATACCTACACCGCTATCTCTATAAACATGGAAATATCCACACCGCCAACTGGATATCCATGGCAAAATCTACAACGCCATCTGTATAAAGATGGAAATATCTACACGGCCATCTGTGTACAGATGGAAATATCAACACCGCCATCTGTACAAACATGGAAATATCTACACCGCTATCTGTATAAACATAGAAATATCTTCACTGCAGTCTGTATAAACATGGAAATATCTACACCGGTATCTGTATAAACATGGAAATATTTACACCGTTATCTGTATAAACCTGGAAATATCTACACTGCTATCTCTATAAATATGGAAATATCTACACCGCCATCTGTATAAACATGGAAATAACTACACAGTCATGTGTAGGAACATGGAAATATCTACACCAACGTTTGTATAAAGATGGAAATATCTACAACGTTATCTGTATAAACATGGAAATATCTACACTATGATCTGTATAAACATGGAAATATGTACAGCACTCTCTGAATAAAGATGGAAATATGTACACCGCTATCTGTAAAAACATGGAAATATCTACACCACTATCTGTATAAATATGGAAATATTTACAACGCTATCTCAATAAACATGGAAATATCTACACCGCCATCTGTATAAACATGGAAATATCTACACCGCCATCTGTATTAACATGGAAATATCTACACAGTCATCTGTATAAACCTGGAAATATCTTCACTGTCATCTATATAAACATGGAAATATCTACAGATAACTCTGCATAAACATGGAAATATCGACACAGCCATCTGTATAAACATGGAAATATCTACACCGCTATTTGTATAAACATGGAAATATCTATACCGGTATGTGTATTAACGTGACAATATCTCCATTGCTATGTGTATAAACATGGACATATCTCCACCGCAATCTGTATAAACATGAAAATATCTATACCGCTATCTCTATAAACATGGAAATATCTACACTGCCATCTGCAGAAACTTGGAAATATCTACACAGTCATCTGTAGAAACATGGAAACATCTACACCGCTATCTCTATAAACATGGAAATAATTACACAGCTATCTCTATAAACATGGAAATATCTACACTGCTATCTCCATCAACATGGAAATATACACAGCGCCATCTCTTTAAACATGGAGGTATCTACAACGCCATCTACAAAAACAAGAAAATATCTGCACTGCCATCTAAATAAACATGGAAATATCTACACCGCCATCTCTATAAACATGGAAATATCTACACTGCCATTTGTAGAAAGATGGAAATATCTACACCGCCATATGTATAAACGTGGAAATATCTACACCGCTATCAGTATAAACATGGAAATATCTACACCGTAATCTGTATAAACATGGAAATATCTACACCGCTATCTGTATAAATATGAAATATCTAAATCGCTATCTCTATAAAAGTGGAAATATCTACACTGCTATCTGTATAAACATGGAAATATCCTCACTGCTATCTCTATGAACATTGATATACCTACACCGCTATCTCTATATACATGGAAATATCTACACCGCCATCTCTATAAACATGGAAATATCAACACCGCCATATGTATAAACATGAAAGTATCTACACCGCGATCTTTAACCATGGAAATATCTACACCGCGATCTGTATAAACATGGAAATATCTAAACCGCTATCAGTGTAAACATGGAAATATCCCCACAGCTATCTCTATAAACAAGGAAATATCTACACCGCCATCTGTATAAACATGGAAATACCTACAAAGTAATCTGTATAAACATGGAAATATCTACACAGCCATCTGTATAAACATGGAAATATCTACACAGCCATCTGTATATAAATGGAAATATCTACACCGCTATCTGTATAAAAAAGGAAATATCTACACCAATATTTGTATAAACAAGGAAATATCTACACCGCCATCTTTTTAAACATGGAAATACATACACAGACATCTGTTTATACATGGAAATATCTACACCGCTATCTGTATAAACATGCTAATATCTACACCGCTATCTGTATAAATGTGGAAATATTTGCACCGCTATCCCTATAAACATAGTAATATCAACACAACGATCTGTATAAACATGGAAATATCTACACCATGATCTGTATAAACATGGAAATATCTCCACCGCGATCTGTATAAACATGGAAATATCTACACCGTGATCTGTATAAAGATGGAAATATCTACACCGCTATCTCTATAAACATGGAAATATCTACAACACCATCTGTATTAACATGGAAATATCTACACAGTCATCTGTATAAATCTGGAAATATCTACACTGTCATCTATATAAACATGGAAATATCTACAGAGAACTCTGCATAAACATGGAAATATCGACACAGCCATCTGTATAAACATGGAAATATCTACACCGCTATCTGTATAAACATGGAAATATCTACACGGCTATGTGTATTAACGTGGAAATATCTCCATTGCTATCTGTATAAACATGGACATATCTCCACCGCAATCTGTATAAACATGAAAATATCTACACCGCTATCTCTATAACCATGGAAATATCTACACTGCCATCTGTACAAACTTGGAAATATCTACACAGTCATCTGTAGAAACATGGAAATATCTACACCGCTATCTCTATAAACATGGAAATAACTACACGGCTATCTCTATAAACATGGAAATATCTACACCGCTATCTCCATCAACATGGAAATATACACACCGCCATCTCTTTAAACATGGAGGTATCTACAACGCCATCTACATAAACAAGAAAATATCTACACTGCCATCTATTTAAACATGGAAATATCTACACCGCCATCTCTATAAACATGGAAATATCTACACTGCCATTTGTAGAAATATGGAAATATCTACACCGCCATCTGTATAAACGTGGAAATATCTACACCGCTATCTGTATAAACATGGAAATATCTACAACGCAATCTGTATAAACACGGAAATATCTACACCGCTGTCTGTATAAATATGAAATATCTAAACCGCTATCTCTGTAAATGTGGAAATAGCTACACTGCAATATGTATAAACATGGAAATATCCTCACTGCTATCTCTATGAACATTGATATACCTACACCGCTATCTCTATAAACATGGAAATATCTACACCGCCATCTCTATAAACATGGAAATATCAACACCGCCATATGTATAAACATGGAAATATCTTCACCGCGATCTTTATAAACATGGAAATATCTACACCGCGATCTGTATAAACATGGAAATATCTAAACCGCTATCAGTGTAAACATGGAAATATCTCCACAGCTATCTCTATAAACATGGAAATATCTACACCGCCATCTGTATAAACATGGAAATACCTGCAAAGTCATCTGTATAAACATGGAAATATCTACACAGCCATCTGTATAAACATGGAAATATCTACACAGCCATCTGTATATACATGGAAATATCTACACCGCTCTCTGTATAAACATGGAAATATCTACACCACTATTTGTATAAACAGGGAAATATCTACACCGCCATCTGTTTAAACATGGAAATATATACAGAGACATCTGTTTATACATGGAAATATCTACA
Source organism: Pan troglodytes (assembly GCF_028858775.2). Taxonomy (NCBI): domain Eukaryota; kingdom Metazoa; phylum Chordata; class Mammalia; order Primates; family Hominidae; genus Pan; species Pan troglodytes. The sequence continues at coordinate 5,289,566 of NC_072417.2, forward strand.
CCGCTATCTGTATAAACATGCTAATAACTACACCGCTATCTGTATAAATGTGGAAATATTTGCACTGCTATCCCTATAAACATGGTAATATCAACACCGCGATCTGTATAAACATGGAAATATTTACACAATGATTTGTATAAACATGGAAATATCTACACCGCGATATGTATAAACATGGAAACATCTACACCGTGATCTGTAAACATGGAAATATCTACACTGCCATCTCTATAAACATGGAAATATCTACACTCCTATCTGTATAAACATGGAAATATCCACACAGCCATCTCTATAAACATGGAAAAATCAACACCGCTATCTCTATGAACATGGAAATATCTGCACCGCCATCTCTATAAACATGGAAACATGTACACCGCGATCAGTATAAACATGGAAATATCTACACCGCTATCTGTATAAACATGGAAATATCTGCACCATGCTCTGTATAAACATGGAAATATCTACACCGCGATCTGTATAAACATGGAAATATCTACACCGTGATCTGTATAAACATGGAAATATCTACACAGCTATCTCTATAAACATGGAAATATCTACACCGCCATCTCTATAAACATGGAAATATCTACACCCCTATTTGTATAAACATGGAAATATCCAAATAGCCATCTCTATAAACATGGAAAAATCAACACCGCTATCTCTATGAACATGGAAATATCTACACTGCCATCTCTATAAACATGGAAATATCTACACCGCGATCAGTATAAACACGGAAATATCAACACCGCTATCTGTATAAACATGGAAATATCTCCACTGCTCTCTATAAACATCGAAATACCTACAACGCCATCTGTATAAACATGGAAATATTTACAAAGTTATCTGTATAAACATGGAAATATTTACACCGCCATCTGTATAAACATGGAAGTATCTACACAGCCATGTGTATATACATGGAAATATCTACACCGCTATCTATATAAACATGGAAATAACTACAACGCTATCTGCATAAACATGGAAATGTCTACAACGCCATCTACATATCCATAGAAATATCTATGCCGCCATCTGTGTAAACATGGAAATATCTACACGGTCATCTGTGAATATATGGAAATATCAACACCGCCATCTGTACAAACATGGAAATATCTGCACCGCTATCTGTAAAAACATGGAAATATCTACACCGCGGTCTGTATAAACATGGAAATATCTACACCGCTATCTGTATAAACATGGAAATATCTACACCGCTATCTCTATAAACATGGAAATATCTACAAAGCCATCAGTATAAACATGGAAATACCTACACAGTCATGTGTAGGAACATGGAAATATGTACACTGCCATCTGTATAAACATGGAAATATCTACACAGCCCTCTGTATAAATATGGAAGTATCTGCATAGGCATCTGTATAAACATGGAAATATCTGCACAGCTATCTGTATAAACATGGAAATACCAACACCGCTGTCTCTATAAACATGGAAATATGTACACCGCTATGTGTATAAACATGGAAATATCTCCACTGCTGTCTGTATAAACATGGAAATATCTACACCGCGATCTGTATAAACATGGAAATATCTACACCGCTATCTGTATAAATATGGAAATATCTACACAGCGATCTCTATAAACATGGAAATACCTACACCGCCATCTGTATAAACATGGAAATTCCTACAAAGTCATCTGTATAAACATGGAAATATCTACACAGCCATCTGTATATACATGGAAATATCTACACTGCAATCTGTATAAACATGGAAATAACTACACCGCTATTTGTATAAATAAGGAAATATCTACACCGCCATCTGTTTAAACATGGAAATATATACACAGACATCTGTTTATACATGGAAATATCTACACCGCTATCTGTATAAACATGCTAATAACTACACTGCTATCTGTATAAATGTGGAAATATTTGCACCGCTATCCCTATAAACGTGGTAATATCAACACCGCGATCTGTATAAACATGGAAATATCTACACCATGATCTGTATAAACATGGAAATATCTGCACCGCGATCTGTATAAACATGGAAATATCTACACCGTGATCTGTATAAACATGGAAATATCTACACCGTCATCTCTATAAACATGGAAATATCTACACCCCTATCTGTATAAACATGGAAATGTCCACACAGCTATCTCTATAAACATGGAATAATCACCACCGCTGTCTCTATAAACATGGAAATATGTACACCGCTATGTGTATAAACATGGAAATATCTCCACTGCTGTCTGTATAAACATGGAAATATCTACACCATGATCTGTATAAACATGGAACCATCTACACCGTTGTCTGTATAAACATGGAAATATCTACACCGCCATCTCTATAAACATGGAAATGTCTACACCCCTATCTGCATAAACATGGAAATATCCACAACACTATCTCTATAAACATGGAAAAATCAACACCGCTATCTCTATGAACATGGAAATATCTACACCGCCATCTCTATAAACATGGAAATATCTACACCGCGATCAGTATACACATGGAAATATCTACACCGCTATCTGTATAAACATGGAAATATCTCCAATGCTATCTCTATAAACATGGAATTATCTACACCGTGATCTGTATAAACATGGAAATATCTACACCGCTATCTGTATAAACATGGAAATATCTACACCGCTATGTGTATTAACGTGGAAATATCTCCATTGCTATCTGTATAAACATGGACATATCTCCACCGCAATCTGTATAAACATGAAAATATCTACACCGCTATCTCTATAAACATGGAAATATCTACACTGCCATCTCTATAAACATGGAAATATCTACACTGCCATTTGTAGAAAGATGGAAATATCTACACCGCCATCTGTATAAACGTGGAAATATCTACACCGCTATCTGTATAAACATGGAAATATCTACACCGTAATCTGTATAAACATGGAAATATCTACACCGCTCTCTGTATAAATACGAAATATCTAAACCGCTATCTCTATAAAAGTGGAAATATCTACACTGCTATCTGTATAAACATAGAAATATCCTCACTGCTATCTCTATGAACATTGATATACGTACACCGCTATCTCTATAAACATGGAAATATCTACACCGCCATCTCTATAAACATGGAAATATCAACACCGCCATAAGTATAAACATGGAAATATCTACACCGCGATCTTTATAAACATGGAAATATCTACACCGCGATCTGTATAAACATGGAAATATCTAAACCGCTATCAGTGTAAACATGGAAATATCTCCACAGCTATCTCTTTAAACATGGAAATACCTACACCGCCATCTGTGTAAACACGGAAATACCTACAAAGTCATCTGTATAAACATGGAAATATCTACACAGCCATCTGTATAAACATGGAAATATCTACACAGCCATCTGTATATACATGGAAATATCTAAACCGCTATCTGTATAAACATGGAAATATCTACACCACTATTTGTATAAACAAGGAAATATCAACACCGCTATCTGTTTAAACATGGAAATATATACACAGACATCTGTTTATACATGGAAATATCTACACCGCTATCTGTATAAATATGCTAATATCTACACCGCTATCTGTATAAATGTGGAAATATTTGTACCGCTATCCCTATAAACATAGTAATATCAACACCGCGATCTGTATAAACATGGAAATATCTACACCATGATCTGTATAAACATGGAAATATCTACACGGCGATCTGTATAAACATGGAAATATCTACACTGTGATCTGTATAAACATGGAAATATCTACACCGCTATCTCTATAAACATGGAAATATCTACACCGCCATCTGTATTAAAATGAAATTATCTACACAGTCATGTGTATAAACCTGGAAATATCTACACTGTCATATATATAAACATGGAAATATCTACAGAGAACTCTGCATAAACATGGAAATATCGACACAGCCATCTGTATAAACATGGAAATATCTACACCGCTATCTCTATAAACATGGAAATATCTACACCGCTATGTGTATTAACGTGGAAATATCTCCATTGCTATCTGTATAAACAGGGACATATCTCCACCGCAAACTGTATAAACATGAAAATATCTACACCGCTATCTCTATAAACATGGAAATATCTACACTGCCATCTGTACAAACTTAGTAATATCTACACAATCATCTGTAGAGACATGGAAATATCTACACTGCTATCTGTATAAACATGGAAATATCCTCACTGCTATCTCTATGAACATTGATATATCTACACCGCTATCTCTATAAACATGGAAATATCCACACCGCCAACTCTATAAACATGGAAATATCTACACCGCCATATGAATAAACATGGAAATATCTACACCGCTATCTGTCTAAACATGGAAATATCTTCACCGCGATCTGTATAAACATGGAAATATCTACACCGCGATCCGTATAAACATGGAAATATCTAAACCGCTATCAGTGTAAACATGGAAATATCTCCAGAGCTATCTCTATAAACATGGAAATATATACACCGCCATCTGTATAAACATGGAAATACCTACAAAGTCATCTGTATAAACATGGAAATATCTACACAGCCATCTGTATAAACATGGAAATATCTACACAGCCATCTGTATATACATGTAAATATCTACACCGCTATCTGTATAAACATGGAAATAACTACACCGCTATTTGTATAAACAAGTAAATATCTACACTGCCATCTGTTTAAACATGGAAATATATACACAGACATCTGTTTATACATGGAAATATCTACACGGCTATCTGTATAAACATGCTAATAACTACACCGCTATCTGTATAAATGTGGAAATATTTGCACCGCTATCCCTATAAACGTGGTAATATCAACACCGCGATCTGTATAAACATGGAAATGTCTATACCATGATCTGTATAAACATGGAAATATCTGCACTGCGATCTGTATAAACATGGAAATATCTACACCGTGATCTGTATAAATATGGAAATATCTACACCGTCATCTCTATAAACATGGAAATATCTACACCCCTATCTGTATAAACATGGAAATATCCACAACGGTATCTCTATAAACATGGAAAAATCAACACCGCTATCTCTATGAACATGGAAATATCTACACCGCCATCTCTATAAACATGGAAATATCTACACTGCGATCAGTATACACATGGAGTTATCTACACTGCTATCTGTATAAACATGGAAATATCTCCACTGCTATCTCTATAAACATCGAAATATCTACACCGCCATCTGTGTAAATATGGAAATACAAATTTATCTGAATAAACATGGAAAAATATATACACTGCCATCTGTATAAACATGGAAATATCTACACAGCCATGTGTATATACATGGAAATATCTCCACCGCTGTCTATATAAACATGGAAATGACTACACCGCTTTCTGTATAAACATGGAAATATTTACTCCGCGGTCTGTGTAAACATGGAAATATCTACATCGCTATCTGTATAAACATGGAAATATCTACACCGCTATCTCTATAAACATGGAAGTATCTACACCGTGATCTGTATAAACATGGAAATATTTACGCGGCTATCTGTATAAACATGGAAATATCTACACCGTGATCTGTATAAATATGGAAATATCTACACCGCTATCTCTATAAACATGGAAATATCTACACCGCCATCTGTATAAACATGGAATTATCTACAGTGCCATCTGTATAAACAAGGAAATACCTACACACTCAATTGCATAAACATGGAAATATCTACACCACTATCTGCATAAACATGGAAATATCTACACTGCCGTTTGTATAAACATGGAAATATCTACACAGCTGTCTCCATAAACATGGAAATATCTACACTGCTATCTGTATAAACATTGAAATGTCTGCACTTCCATCTGTATAAACATGGAAATATCTACACTGCCATCTGTATACACATGGAAATACCTACACAGCCATCTGTATAAACATGGAATTGTATACACCGCTATCTATATAAACATGGAAATACCTGTACCGCAATCTGTATAAACATGGAAATATCTACACCGCTATCTGTGTAAAGATGGAAATATCTACACTGCCGTCTGTACAAAGATTGCTATATCTACACCGCGAGCTGTATAAACATGGAAATACCAACACCGATATCTGTATAAACATGGAAATATCTACACCGCTATCTGTATAAACATGGAAATATCTACACTGCTATCTGTATAATCAAGGAAATAACTACTCCACCATCTGTACAAACATGGAAATATCTACAACGCCATCTGTATAAACATGGAAATATCTACACCGCTATCTGTATAAATATGTAAATATCTACCCCGCTATCTCTATAAACATGGAAATACCTACACCGCTATCTTTATAAACATGGAAATATCTACACTGTTATCTCTATAACCGTGGAAGTATCTACACCACCATCTGTATAAACATGCAAATATCTACACAGTCATCTGTATAAATTTGGAAATAACTACACCACCATCACTATAAACATGGAAATGTCTACACTGCCATCAGTATACACATGGAAATATCTACACAGCCATCTGTATAAACATGGAAATATCTACACTGCAATCTCTATAAACATGGAAATATCTTCACCGCAATCTCTATAAACCTGAAAATATCTACACCGCCATCTCCAGAAACATGGAACTATCTACACCGCCTTCTGTATAAACATGGAAATATCAATACCACTATCTGTATAAACATGGAAATATCTACACTGCCATGTGTATAAAGATGGAAGTATCTACACCGCGAGCTGTATAAACATGGAAATGTCTACACCGCAATCCTTATAAACATGGAAACAACAACACAGCTATCTGTATGAACATGGAAATATCTACACCGCTATATGTATAAACATGGAAATATCTACACTGTTATCTCTATAAACATGGATGTATCTACACCGCCATCTGTATAAACATGCAAATATCTACACAGTCATCTGTGTAAACATGGAAATATCTACACCACCATTTCTATATAGTTGGAAATATCCTCACTTCCATCTGCATACACGTGGAAATGTCTACACAGCCATCTTTATAAACTTGGAAATATGTACACCGCTATCTCTATAAGCATGGAAATACCTACACAGCTATCTCTATAAACATGGAAATATCTACACCGCCATGTGTATAAACATGAAAATATCTACACCGCCAACTCCACAAACATGGAACTATCTACACCGCCATCTGTATAAACATGGAAATATTGACAGCACTATCTGTATAAACATGGAAATATCTACACTGCCATGTGTATAAAGATGGAAATATCTACAACGCGAGCTGTATAAACATGGAAATATCTGCACCACTATCTGTATAAACAAGGAAATACCAACACCGTATTCTGTATAAACATTGAAATATCTACACCACTATCTGTATAAAATGGAAATATCTACACCGCTATCTCTGTAAAAATGGAAATATCTACACCGCTATCTGTATAAACATGGAAACATCTACACCGCTCTCTTTATAAACAAGGAAATATCTACACCGCTATCTGAATGAATACGGAAATATCTTCATCACTATCTGTATAAACATGGAAATACGTACACCGCCATCTTTATACACATGGAAATATCTACACCGCTATCTCTATAAACATAGAAATATCTACACGGCCATCTCTATAAACATGGAAATATCTACACCGCCATCTGCATGAACATGGAAATATCTGCACCGCTATCTGTATAAACATGGAAATATCTACAACGCTATCTGTGTAAACTTGGAAATATCTACATAGCTATCTGTGCAAAGATGGAAATATCTACACCATAATCTGTGGAAAGTTGCAAATATCTACACCGCTATCTCTGTAAACATGGAAATATCTGCACCACTATCTGCATAAACATGGAAATATCTACACCGCCATCTGTATAAAGATGGAAATATCTACACCGCGAGCTGTATAAACTTGGAAATATCTACACCGCTATCTGTATAAACATGGAAATATCTACAATGCTATCTGTGTAAACATGGAAATACCTACACAGCTATCCGTGTAAACTTGGAAATATCTACACAGCTATCTGTGTAAAGATGGAAATATCCACACCGCAATCTGTGCAAAGATGGAAATATCTACACTGCTATCTGTGTAAACATGGAAATATCTACACCGCTATCTGCATAAACATATAAATATCTACACTGCTATCTGTATAACGTGGAAATATCTATGCCGCAATCTGTATAAACGTGGAAGTATCTACACCGCTATCTGTATAAACGTGGAAATATCTACAATGCTATCTGCATAGACGTGGAAATATCTACATCGATATCGGTATAAACGTGGAAATATCTCCACTGATATCTGTATAAACATGGACATATCTACACTGCTTTCTGTATGAACATGGAAATATCTACAACGCTATCTGTATAAACATGGAAATATCTACACTGTTATCTCTATAAACAAGGAAATATCTACACCGCCATCTGTATAAACATGCAAACATCTACACAGTCATCTGTAAAACATGGAAATATCTACACCATCATATCTATAAACATGGAAATATCTAAATTGCCATCTGTATACACATGGAAATATCTACAAAGCCATCTGTAGAAACGTGGAAGTATCTACACTGCTATCTCTATAAACATGGAAATACCTACAACGCCATCCCTATAAACATGGAAATATCTACACCGCAATCTCTATAAAAATGGAAATATCTACTCAGCCATCTCTATAACCATGGAAATATCTACACCGCTATCTGTATCAACATGGAAATATCTACAACTCTACCTGTGTAAACATGGAAATATCTTCACAGCTATCTCTGTAAACTTGGAAATATCTACATAGCTATCTTTGTAAAGATGGAAATATCTACACCACAATCTGTGGAAAGATGCAAATATCTACACCGCTTTCTCTGTAAACATGGAAATATCTTCACCCCTATCTTTATAAACATGGTAATGTCTACACCGCCATCTGTATAAAGATGGAAATACTTACAACGCGAGCTGTATAATCTTGGATATATCTACACCGCTCAGTGTAAAAACATGGAAATACCAACACCGCTATCTATATAAACATGGAAATATCTACAATGCTATCTGTGTAAACATGGAAATATCTACACAGCTATCTTCGTAAACTTGGAAATTTCTACACAGCTATCTGTGTAAAGATGGAAATATCCACACCGCAATATGTGCAAAGATGCAAATATCTACACCGCTATCTCAGTAAACATGGAAATATCTACACCGCTATCTGCATAAACATGTAAATATCTACACCGCTATCTGTAAAACGTGGAAATATCTACACCACTATCTGTATAAACATGGAAATGTGTACACTGCCGTCTGTATAAACATGGAAATATCTACACAGCTGTCTCCATAAACATGGAAATATCTTCACTGCTATCTGTATAAACATTGAAATGTCTGCACTTCCATCTGTATAAACATGGAAATATCTACACTGCCATCTGTATACACATGGAAATAGCTACACAGCTATCTGTATAAGCATGGAAATATCTACACCGTTATCTCTATGAACATGGAATTAGCCACACCGCAATCTGTATAAACATGGAAATATCTACACCGTTCTCTGTATAAACATGGAAATATCTACACCGCTATCTGTATAAACATGGAAATATCTACACCGCTATCTTTATAAACATGGAAATATCTACACCGTTATCTGTATAAACATGGACATATCTACAACAATATCTGTGTAAACATGAAAATATCTACACAGCTATCTGTGTAGACATGCAAATATGTACAACGCTATCTATGTAAAGATGAAAATATTTACACTCCAATCTGTGCAAATATCAAAATATCTACAACGCTATCTCTGTAAACATGGAAATATCTACCCCGTTATCTGCATAAACATGGAAATATCTACACTGCCATCTGTATAAACAAGGAAATATCTACACCGCTATCTGTACAAACGTGGGAAAATCTACACAACTATCTCTATAAACATGGAAATATCTACACTGCTGTCTGAATAAACATAGAAATTGTGACACCGCTATCTCTATAAATATGGAAATATCAACACCGCCATGTGTAAAAACATGAAAATATCTACACAGTCATCTGTATAAACCTGGATATATCTACACTGCCATCTGTAAACACATGGAAATATCTACACAGCCATCTGTATAAACATGGAAATATCTACACCGCTATTTCCATAAACATGGAAATACCTACACCGCTATCTCTATAAACATTGAAATATCTACAACGCAATCTCTATAAACATGGAAATATCTACAGCTCCATCTCTATAAGCATGAAAATATATACACCGCCATCTTCAGAAACATGGATGTAACTACACCGCCATCTGTATAAACATGGAAATATCTACACCACTATCTGTATAAACATGGAAATGTCTTCACTGCCATCTGCATAAGTATGGAAATATCTACACTGCCATCTGTATAAAGATGGAAATATCGACACCGCAATCTGTATAAATATGGAAATAACTATACCGCTATCTCTATAGACATGGAAATACCTACACCGCTATCTGTATAAACATGGAAATATCTACACTGCCATCTGTATAAAGATGGAAATATCTACACCGCTGCTGTATAAACATGGAAATATCTACACCGCTATCTGTATAAACATGGAAATACAAACAACGTTATCTGTATAAACATGGAAATATCTACACCGCTATCTCTATAAACATGAAAATACACCAACATCTCTATAAACATGGAGATATTTACACCGCTATCTCTATAAACATAGAAATAACTACACCGCCATCCCTATAAACATGGAAATATCTACAACGCCATCTGCATAAACATGCAAATATCTACACAGACATCTGTATAAACATGGAAATATCTACACCGCCATCTGTATAAACTTGGAAATATCTACACTGACATCTGTAGAAAGATGGAAATGTCTATAAAGCGATCTGTATAAACATGGGAATTTCTACACTGCTACCTTTAAAAACATGGAAATATCTACACCGCTGTCTGTATCAAAATGGAAATAACTACATCGCAATCTGTATAAACATGGAAATATCTACAATGCTATCTCTGTAAACATGGAAATATCTACACAGCTATCTGTGTAAACTTGGAAATATCTACACCGCTATCTGTGTAAATTTGGCAATAGCTACACCGCAATCTGTGCAAAGATGGAAATACCTACACCGCTATCTCTGTAAACATGGAAATATCCACACCGATATCTGTATGAACATGGAAATATCTATACCGCTATCTGTATAAACATGGTAATACCTACACTGCCATCTGTATATACATGGAAATATCTACAGCGCCATCTGTATAAACATGGAAATATCTACACTACCATCTGTACACACTTGGAAATATCTACACAGCCATCTGTATAAACATGGAAATATCTACACCGCTATCTCTATAAACATGGAAATATCTACACCGCTATCTGTATAAACATGGAAATATCTACATCGCTATCTGTATAAACAGGGAAATATCTCCACCGCTATCTGTAAACATGGAAATGTCTACACCGCTATCTGTATAAACATGGAAATATCTACACCGCTATCTGTATAAACATGGAAATATATACAATGCTATCTGTGTAAACATGGAAATATCTACAAAGCTATCTGTGTAAACTTGGAAATATCTACACAGCTATCTGTGTAAAAATGGAAATATCTACACGGCAATATGTGCAAAGATAGAAATACCTACAGAGCTATCTCTGTAAAGATGGAAATATCTACACCGCTATCTGTATAAACATGGAAATATCTATACCGCAGTCTCTATAAACATGGAAATATCTCCACCGCTATCTGTATAAACATGAAATTATCTACACCGCTATCTGTATAATCATGGACATATCTACACGGCAATCTGTTTAAACATGGAAATATCTACCACGGTATGAGTGTAAACATGGAAATATCTACACAGCTATCTGTGTAAACTTGGAAATATCTACACAGCTATCTGCGTAAACATGGAAATATCTACACGGCAATCTGTGCAAAGATGGAAATAACTACGACGCTATCTCTGTAAACTTGGAAATATCGACACCGCTACCTGTATAAACATGGAAATATCTACACTGCTGTCTGTATAAACATGGAAATACCTACACCGCTATCTGTATAAATATGGAAATATCTACACCGCCATCTTCAGAAACATGGATGTATCTACACCGAAATCTGTATAAACATGGAAATATCTACACCGCTATCTCTATATACATGGAAATACCTTCACTGCCATCTGTATAAACATGGAAATATCTTCACCGCCATCTGTATAAAGGTGGAAATATCTACACCGCAATCTGTATAAATATGGAAATACCTACACCGCTATCTCTATAGACATAGAAATATCTACACAGCTGTCTGTATAAACATGGAAATATCTACACTGCCATCTGTATAAAGATGGAAATATCTACACCGTGAGTTGTATAAACATGGAAATATCTGCACCGCTATCTGTATAAACATGGAAATAACAACACTGTTATCTGTATAAACATGGAAGTATCTGCACCGCTATCTCTATAAACATGAAAATACTTACACCATCATCTCTATAAACATGGAGATATTTACAACGCTATCTCTATAAACATAGAAATAACTACACCGCCATCTCTCTAAACATGGAAATATCTACACCGCCATCTGAATAAACATGGAAATATCTACACAGACATCTGTATAAACATGGAAATATCTACAATGCCATCTGTATAAACTTGGAAATATCTACACTGACATCTGTAGAAAAATGGAAATGTCTACAAAGCGATCAGTATAAACATGGGAAATTCTACACCGCTACCTGTATAAACATGGAAATATCTACACCGCTATCTGTATCAACATGGAAATATCTACACCGCAATCTGTATAAACACGGAAATATCTACAATGCTATCTCTGTAAACATGGAAATATCTACACAGCTATCTGTGTAAAGTTGGAAATATCAACACCGTTATCGGTGTAAATTTGGCAATACCTACATTGCAATCTGTGCAAAGATGGAAATACCTACACCGCTATCTCTGTAAACATGGAAATATCTACACCGATATCTGTTTAAACATGGAAATATCTACACTGCCATCTGTATAAACATGGAAACATCTACAGCGTCATTTGTATAAACATGGAAATATCTACACCGCCATCTGTACACACATGGAAATATCTACACAGCCATCTGTATAAACATGGAAATATCTACACCGCTATCTCCATAAACATGGAAATATCTACACCGCTATCTGTACAAACATGGAAATATCCATATCGCTATCTGTATAAACAGGGATATAGTTCCACCGCTATGTGTATAAACATGGAAATATCTACAAGTCTATCTGTGTAAACATGGAAATATCTACACAGCTATCTGTGTAAACTTGGAAATATCTACACAGCTATCTGTGTAAAAATGTAAATACCTACACAGCAATCTGTGCAAAGATGGAAATATCTACACTGCTATCTCCGTAAACATGGAAATATCTACACCGCTGTCTGTATAAACATGGAAATATCTATACCGCAGTCTCTATAAACATGGAAATATCTCCACCGCTATCTGTATAAACATGAAAATATCTATACCGCTTACTGTACAAACATGGACATATCTACACCGCAATCTGTATAAACATGGAAATATCTACAACGCTATGTGTGTAAACATGGAAATATCTACACAGCTATATGTGTAAACTTGGAAATATCTACACAGCTATCTGCGTAAACATGGAAATATCTACACGGCAATCTGTGCAAAGATGGAAATATCTAAACCGCTATCTCTGTAAACATGGAAATATCTACACCGCTACCTTATAAACATGGAAATATATACACTGCTGTCTGTATAAACCAGGAAATATCTACACCGCCATCTGTAGAAAGATGGAAATACCTTCACCGCAATCTGTGTAAACATGGAAATAACTACACCGCTATCTGTATAAATATGGAAATATCTACACCGCTATCTCTATAAACATGGAAATAACTACACCGCTTTCTCTATAAACATGGAAATATCTACACTGCAATCTCTATATTCATGGAAATATCTACACTGCCATCTCTATAAACATGAAAATATCTACACCGCCATCTTCAGAAACATGGATGTATCTACACAGCCATCTGTATAAACTTGGAAATATCTACAGCACTATCTGTATAAACATGGAAATATCATCACTTCTATCTGTATAAACATGGAAATATCTACACCGCCATCTGTATAAAGATGGAAATATCTACACCGTAATCCGTATAAATATGGATATATCTACACCGCTATCTCTACAGACATGGAAATATCTGCACCGCTATCTGTATAAACGTGGAATTATCTCCACTCCCATCTCTATAAAGATGGAAATATCTACAACGCGAGCTGTATAAACATGGAAATATCTACACCGCTATCTGTATAAACATGGAAGCAGCAACACGGCTATCTGTGTAAACATGGAAATATCTACAACGCTATCTCTATAAACATGAAAATACTTACACCACCATCTCTATAAACATGGAAATATTTACACCGCTATCTCTATAAACATAGAAATAACTACACCGCCATCTCTATAAACATGGAAATACCTACACCGCCATCAGCATAAACATGGAAATATCTACACTGACATCTGTATAAACTTGGAAATATCTACACTGACATTTGTTGAAAGATGGAAATATCTACAAAGCCATCTGTATAAACATGGGAATTTCTACACCGCTACCTGTATAAACATGGAAATATCTACACCGCTATCTGTATCAACATGGAAATAACTACACCGCAATCTATATAAACATGGAAATATCTACACAGAATTCTGTGCAAAGATGGAAATATCTACACCGCAGTCTCTACAAACATGGAAATATCTACACTGCTATCTGTTTAAACATGGAAATAACTGCAACGCTATCTGTATAACCATGGAAATTTTTACACCGCTATCTGTATAAACATGGAAATATCTCCACCGCTATCTTTATAAACACGGAAATACCTACACCGGTATCTTTAAAAACATGGAAATACCTACACCGCTATCTCTACAAACAATGAATTATTTAAAACGCTATCTGTGTAAACATGGAAACATCTACACAGCTATCTGTGTAAACTTGGAAATATCTACACCACAATCTGTGTAAGCATGGAAATATCTACACCGCTATCTGTATAAACGTGGAAATATGTACACTGCAATCTGTGCAAATATGGAAATATCTACACCTCTATCTCTGTAAATATGGAAATATCTGCACCGCTATCTGTATAAACCTGGAAATATCTACACCGCGATCTGTATAAACATGGAAATATCTTCATGGCTATCTCTCTAAACATGGAAATATCTACACCACCATATGTATAAACATGGAAATACCTACACAGTCATCTGTATAAACATGGAAATATCTACACCACTATATGTCTAAACATGGAAATATTTACACTGCCATTTGTATAAACATGGAAATATCTACAATGCTATCTCTGTAAACATGAAAATATCTACACAGATATCTGTGTAAACTTGGAAATATCTACACTGCTATCTGTGTAAATTTGGCAATACCTACACCGCAATCTGTGCACAGATGGAAATACCTACACCGCTATCTCTGTAAACATGGAAATAACTACACCGATATCTGTATAAACATGGAAATATCTACACTGCCATCTGTATAAACATGGAAATACCTACACCGCTTTCTCTATAAACATGAAAATATCTACACTGCTCTCTCTATATACATGGAAGTATCTACACCTCCATCTCTATAAACATGAAAATATCTACACCGTCATCTTCAGAAACATGAAAGTATCTACACCGCCATCTGTATAAACATGGAAATATCTACACAATTATCTGTATAAACATGGAAATATCTTCACTGGCATCTTTATAAACATCGAAATATCTACACCGCCATCTGTATAAAGTTGGAAATATCTACACCGCAATCTGTATAAATATGGAAATATCTACACCGCTATCCCTATAGACATGGAAATATCTACACCGCTATCTGTATAAACATGGAAATATCTACACTGCCATCTGTATAAAGATGGAAATATCTACATCGCGAGCTGTATAAACATGGAAATATCTACAGCGCCATCTGTATAAACATGGAAATTCCAACACCGTTATCTGTATATACATGGAAATATCTACACCGCTATCTCTATAAACATGTAAATACTTACACCACCATCTCTATAAACATGGAAATATTTACACCGCTATCTCTATAGACTTACAAATAATTAGATCGCCATCTCTATAAACATGGAAATATCTACACCGCTATCTGCATAAACATGGAAATATCTACACAGACATCTGTATAAACATGGAAATATCTACACCGCCATCTCTATAAACATGAAAATATCTACACCGCCATCTTCAGAAACTTGGATTTATCTACACCGCCATCTG
Source organism: Pan troglodytes (assembly GCF_028858775.2). Lineage (NCBI taxonomy): Eukaryota > Metazoa > Chordata > Mammalia > Primates > Hominidae > Pan > Pan troglodytes. The sequence goes on from NC_072417.2 coordinate 5,306,229, forward strand.
CATAAACATGGAATTATCTACACCACTATCTGTATAAATATGGAAATACCTACAACGCTATGTCGATAGAGATGGAAATATCTACACCGCTATCTGTATAAACATGGAAATATCTACACTGCATCTGTATAAAGATGGAAATATATACACCGTGAGCTGTATAAACATGGAAATATCTACACCGCTATCTGTATAAACATGGAAATAACAACAACGTTATCTGTATTAACATGGAAGTATCTACACCATTATCTCTATAAACATGAAAATACTTACACCACCATCTCTATAAACATGGAGATATTTACACCGCTATCTCTATAAACATAGAAATAACTACACCGCCATCTCTATAAACATGGAATTATCTACACCGTCCTGTGAATAAACATGGAAATATCTACACAGACATCTGTTTAAACATGGAAATATCTACACTGCCATCTGTATAAACTTGGAAATATCTACACTGACATCTGTAGAAAAATGGAAATGTCTACAAAGCGATCTGTGTAAACATGGGAATTTCTACACCGCTACCTGTATAAACATGGAAATATCTACACCGCTATCAGTATCAACATGGAAATAACTACACCGCAATCTGTATAAACACGGAAATATCTACAATGCTATCTCTGTAAACATGGAAATATCTACACAGCTATCTGTGTAAACTTGAAAATATCAACACCGCTATCTGTGTAAATTTGGCAATACCTACACTGCAGTCCGTGCAAAGATGGAAATACCTACACCGCTATCTCTGTAAACATGGAAATATCTACACCGATATGGGTTTAAACATGGAAATATCTACACTGCCATCTGTATAAACATGGAAATATCTACAGCGCCATTTGTATAAACATGGAAATATCTACACCGCCATCTGTACACACATGGAAATATCTACACAGCCGTCTGTATAAACATGGAAATATCTACACTGCTATATCTATAAACTTGGAAATATCTACACCGCTATCTGTACAAACATGGAAATATATACATCGCTATCTGTATAAACAGGGATATATCTCCACCGCTATCTGTATAAACATGGAAATATCTACACCGCTATCTGAATAAACATGGAAATATCTACACCGCTATCTGTATAAAAAAGGAAATATCTACCAGTCTATCTGTTTAAACATGGAAATATCTACACAGCTATCTGTGTAAACTTGGAAATATCTACACAGCTATCTGTGTAAAAATGGAAATATCTACACAGCAATCTGTGCAAAGATGGAAATATCTACACTGCTATCTCTGTAAACATGGAAATATCTACACCGCTATCTGTATAAACATGGAAATATCTATACTGAAGTCTCTATAAACATGGAAATATCTCCACCGCTATCTGTATAAACATGAAAATATCTACACCGATTTCTGTATAAACATGGACATATCTACACCACAATCTGTAAAAACATGGAAATATCTACAACGCTATGTGTGTAAACATGGAAATATCTACACAGCTATATGTGTAAACTTGGAAATATCTACACAGCTATCTGCGTAAACATGGAAATATCTACACGGCAATCTGTGCAAAGATGGAAATATCTACACCGCTATCTCTGTAAACATGGAAATATCTACACCGCTACCTGTATAAACATGGAAATATCTACACCGCTGTCTGTATAAACAAGGAAATATCTACACCGCCATCTGTAGAAACATGGACATATCTACACCGCAATCTGTATAAACATGGAAATACCTACACCGCTATCTGTATAAATATGGAAATATCTACACCGTTATCTCCATAAACATGGAAATACCTACATCGCTTTCTCTATAAACATGGAAATATCCACACTGCAATCTCTATATTCATGGAAATATCTACACCGCCATCTCTATAAACATGAAAATATCTACACCGCCATCTTCAGAAACATGCATGTATCTACACCGCCATCTGTATAAAGATTGAAAAATCTACACCGCAATCTGTAAAAATATGGAAATATCTAGACCGCTATCTCTATAGACATGGAAATATCTACACCGCTATCTGTATAAACATGGAAATATCTACACTGCAATCTGTATAAAGATGGAAATATCTACACCGCGAGCTGTATAAACATGGAAATATCTACACCACCATCTGTATAAACATGGATATATCTAAAATGCCATCTGTATACACATGGAAATCTCTACACGGCAATCTGTGTATAGATGGAAACATCAACACCGCCATCTGTACAAACATGGTAATATCTACACTGCTATCTCTATAAACATGGAAATATCTACACTGCGGTTTGTATAAACATGGAAATATCTACACCGGTATCTGTATAAACATGGAAATATCTACACCACGATCTGTACAAACATGGAAATGTATACACCGCTATCTGTATAAACATGGAAATATCTGCACCGCTATCTCTATAAACATGGAAATATGTAGAAAGACATCTGTATAAACATGGAAATACCTACACAGTCATGTGTAGGAACATTTAAATATGTGCACTGCCATCTGAATAAACATAGAAATATCTACACATCGCTCTGTATAAATATGGAAATATCTGCATAGGCATCTGTATAAACATGCAAATATCTGCACCGCTATCTGTATAAACATGGAAATACCTACACCGATGTCTCTATAAACATAGAAATATCTACACAACCCTCTGTATAAATATGGAAATATCTGCATAGGCATCTGTATAAACATGGAAATATCTGCACCGCTGTCTCTATAAACATGGAAATATGTACACCGCTATGTGTACAAACATGGAAATATCTCCACTGCTCTCTGAATAAACATGGAAATATCTCCACCGTTATCTGTAAAAACATGGAAATATCTACAGCGCCATCTCTATAAACATTGAAATATCTACACTGCCATCTGTAAAAACATGGAAATATCTACACAGTCATCTGAATAAACATGGAAATATCTACACCACCATCTGTATAAACATGGAAATACCTAAAATACCATCTGTATACACATGGAAATATCTACACCGCTATCTGTATAAACATGGAAATATCTCCAATGCTATCTCTATAAACATCGAAATATCTACACCGCCTTCTGTATAAACATGCAAATACTTACAAAGTTATCTGTATAAACATGGAAATACCAACACCGCCATCCGTATAAACATGGAAATATCTACACAGCCATGTGTATATACATGGAAATATGTACACCGCTATCTATATAAACATGGAAATAACTACACCGCTATCTGTATAAATATGGAAATATCTACACCGCCGTCTACATATCCATAGAAATATCTGTGCCGCCATCTGTATAAACAATGAAATATCTACCCGGTCATCTGTGTATAGGTGGAAATATCAACACCGCCATCTGTACAAACATGGAAATATCTGCACCGCTATCTGTATAAACATGGAAATATCTACACTGCCATCTGTATAAACATGGAAATATCTACAGAGCCATGTGTATATACATGGAAATATCTACACCGCTCTCTATATAAACATGGAAATAACTACACCGCCATCTGTATAAACATGGAAATACCTACCCCGCTGTCTCTATAAACATGGAAATATGTACACGGCTATGTGTATAAACATGGAAATATCTCCACTGCTCTCTGCATAAACATGGAAATATCTCCACCTTTATCTGTATAAACATGGAAATATCTACAGCCCCATCTCTATAAACATTGAAATATCCACACTGACATCTGTAAAAAGATGGAAATATCTACACAGTCATCTAAATAAACATGGAAATATCTACACCACCATCTGTATAAACATTGAAATACCTACAATATCATCTGTATACACATGGAAATATCTACACAGACATCTGTATAAATATGGAAATATCTACATGGCCATCTGTATAAACGTGGAAATATCTACACTGCCATCTGTAGAAAGATGGAAATATCTACACCGCTATCTCTATAAATATGGAAATATCTACACCGCAATCTCTATCAACATGAAAATATCTACACTGCCATCTCCATGAAGTTGGAAGTATCTACTACGCCATGTGTATAAACACGGAAATATCTGCAACACCATCTGTGTAAACATGGAAATATCTACACCGCTATCTGTATAAACCTGGACATATCTACATCGCCATCTGCATGTCCATGTACCACCTGCATCAAAGTACCACCTGCACCAAAGTACTTTTTGGAACGTTTGTTCCAAAACTTTCCATGTACAACCATGGAAATATCCACACCGCTATCTCTATAAACATGGAAATATCTGCACTGCCATGTATAAAAACATAGAAATACATATACAGTCATCTGTATAAACACGGAAATATCTACAATGCCATCTGTATACACATGGAAATATCTACACAGCCATCTGTATAAACATGTAAATATCTACACTGCTATCCCTATAAACATGGAAATATCTTCACCGCCATCTCTATAAACATGAAAATATCTACACTGCCATCTCCATATACATGGAACTAACTACTCCACCATCTATATAAACATGGAAACATCTACACCACCATCTGTGCGAATAAGGAAATATCTACAATGCCATCTGTATAAAGATATAAATATCTGCACAGCGAACTGTATAAACATGGAAATATCTACATCGCTATCTATATAAACGTGGAAATACCAACACCGCTATCGGTATAAACATGGAAATATCTACAACGCCATCTATGTAAACATGGAAATATCTACACCGCTATGTCTATAAACATGGAAATACCTACACCGCTATCTCTATAAACATGGAAATATCAACACCGCTATCTGTATAAACATGGAAATATCTACACCGCTATCTGTATAAACATGGAAATATCTACACCGCGATCTGTATAAACATGGAAATATATACACCGCGATCTGTATAAACATGGAAATATCTTCACCACGATCTGTATATACATGGAAATATCTACACCGCTATCTGCATAAACGCGGAAACATCTACACCGCTATCTGCATAAACATGGAAATATCTACATCGTTATCTGTACAAACATAGAAATATCTCTACCGCTATCACTACGAACATGGAAATATCTCCACCGCTATCTCAATAAACTTGGAAATATCTGCACTGCTATCTTTATAAACATGGAAATATCTACTCCACTATCTGTATAAACATGGATATATCTACACTGCCATCTTAATAAACATGGTAATAGCCACAACGCTATCTGTATAAATATGGAAATATCTACACCGCTCTCTGTATAAACATGGAAATATATACACCGCTATCTCTATATACATGGAAATATCTACACCGCTACCTGCATAAACTTCGAAATATCTACACCACCATCTCTAGAAACATGGAAATATCTCCACCGCTCTCTGTATAAACATGGAAATATCTCCACCACTCTCTGTATAAACTTGCAAATAACTACAACACTATCTGTATAAACATGGAAATATCTACACCGCTATGTGTATAAACATGGAAATATCTACACTGTTATCGGTATAAACGTGCAGATATCTTCAGCGCTATCTGTATAAACATGGAAATATCTACACCACTATCTTTATAAACATGGAAATATCTACACCGCTATCTCAATAAACATGGAAATACCTACAACACTATGTGTGTAAACATGGAAATATCTACACAGCTGTCTGTGTAAACATGGAAATATGTACACCGCAATCTGTGTGAGGATGGAAATATCTACACCGCAATCTGTGTAAATATGGAAATATCTACACCTCTATCTCTGTAAACATGGAAATATCTACACCACTATCTGTATAAACATGGAAATATCTACACAGCTATCTGTATAAACATGGAAATATCCACACCAAAATCTGTATAAACATGGAAATATCTACACCACAATCTCTATAAACATGGAAAATCAACAACACACTCTGTATAAACATGGAAATATCTACTCCGCTATCTGTATAAATATGGAAATATCTACACCGCTATCTCTATAAACATCGAAATGTCTACACCGCGTTATGTATAAACATGAAAATATCTACACTGAAATCTGTATAAACATGGAAATAACTACACCGCTACCTATATAAACATGGAAATATCTACACTGCCATCTGTATATACATGGAAATAGCTACACAGTCATCTGTATAAACATGGAAACATCTACACGACTATCTGTATAAACGTGGAAATATCTACACCGCTATCTGTATAAAGGTTGAAATATCTTCACCGCAATCTGTGGAAATATGGAAATATCTACACATATATCTCTGTAAATATGTAAATATCTACTCCGCTATCTATATAAACATGGAAATATCTACACCGCTGTCTGTATAAACATGGAAATATCTACACCATGATCTGTATAAACATGGATATATCTACACCGCTATCTGTATAAACATGGAAACACCTACACTGCTATCTGTATAAACATGGAAATATCTAAATCGCTATCTGTATATATATGGAAATATCTACACCGCTATCTCTATAAACGTGGAAATGTCTACAGCGCTATCTGCCTAAACATGGAAATATCTACATGGCTATTTCTATAAATATGGAAATATCTACACTGCCATCTGTATAAACATGGAAATACCTTCACAGCCATGTCTATAAACATGGAAATATCTACATCGCTATCTGAATAAACATGGAAATAGATAAACTGCTATCTGTATAAACATGGAAATATCTACACCGCCACCTGTAAAAATATGGTAATATCTACACAGTCATCTGTAGAAACATGGAAATATCTACACCGCCATCTGTATACACATGGAAATATCTCCACCGCTATCTGTATAAACATGGAAATATCTACACCGCTATCTGTATAAACATGGAAATATCTACACCGCTATCTGCATAGACATGGAAATATCTACCTCGTTATCCGTACAAACATGGAAATATCTCCATCGCTATCTCTATGAACATGGAAATATCTCCACCGCTATCTCTATAAACCTGGAAATATCTTCACCGCTATCTTTATAAACATGGTAATATCTACTCCACTATCTGTACAAACATGGATATACCTACACTGCCATCTGTATAAACATGGTAATAGCCACACCGCTATCTGTATAAACATGAAAATATCTACACAACCATCTGAATAAACATACAAATATCTAAACCGCTATCTGCATAAATATGGAAATATCTACACCGATATCTCTGTAAACATGGAAATATCTACACCGCTACCTGTATAAACATGGACATATCTACACCGCTATCTCTATAAACATGGAAATATCTACAACGCTACCTGCATAAACTTGGAAATATCTACACCACCATCTCTAGAAACATGGAAATAACTCCACCGCTATCTGTATAAACATGGAAATATCTCCTCCACTCACTGTATAAACATGGAAATATCTATACTGCTATCTGTATAAACATGGAAATATCTACACCGCTATCTGTATAAACATGGAAATATCTACACCGCAATCTCTATAAACATGGAAATATCTACAACACTATCTGTGTAAACATGGAAGTATCTACACCGCTGTCTGTGTAAACATGGAAATATGTACAGAGCAATCTGTGTGAAGATGGAAATATCTACACCGCAATCTGTGCAAATATGGAAATATCTACACATCTATCTCTGTAAACATGGAAATATCTACACCACTCTCTGTATAAGCATGGAAATATCGACACGGCTATCTGTATAAACATGGAAATATCTACACCACAATCTGTATAAACATGGATATATCTACACTGCTATCTGTATAAACATGCAAATATCTACACCACAATCTCTATAAACATGGAAATATCTCCTCCGTTATCTGTATAAATATGGAAATATCCACACCGCTATCTCTATAAACATGGAAATGTCTACACCGCTCTCTTTATAAACATGGAAGTATCTACACCGCCATCTGAATAAACATACAAATATCTACACCGCTATCTCTATAAATATGGAACTATCTACACCGCTATCTCTGTAAACACGGAAATATCTACACCGCTACCTGTATAAACATGGAAATATTTACACCACTATCTCTATAAACATGGAAATATCTACACCGCTATCTGCATATACTTGAAAATATCTACACCACCATCTCTATAAACATTGAAATATCTCCACCGCTATCTGTATAAACATGGAAATATCTCCACCGCTCTCTGTATAAACATGGAAATATCTACACCGCTATCCGTATAAACATGGAGATATCTACACCACTATCTGTATAAATATGGAAATATCCACACCGCTATCCCTATAAACATGGAAATGTCTACACCGCTATCTGCACAAACATGGAAATATCTACATGGCTATCTATATAAACATGGAAATATCTACACCGCTATCTGCATAAACACGGAAATATCTACCCCACTATCTGCTTAGACATGGAAATATCGACATCGTTACATGTACAAACATGGAAATATCTCCATCGCTATCTCTATGAACATGGAAATATCTCCACCGCTATCTCTATAAACCTGGAAATATCTTCACCGCTATCTTTATAAACATGGAAATATCTACTCCACTATCTGTATAAACATGGATATATCTACACTGCCATCTGTATAAACATGGTAATAGCCACACTGCTATCTGTATAAACATGAAAATATCTACACAACAATCTGAATAAACATACAAATATCTAAACCGCTATCTGCATAAATATGGAAATATCTACACCGATATCTCTGTAAACATGGAAATATCTACACCGCTACCTGTATAAACATGGACATATCTACACCGCTATCTCTATAAACATGGAAATATCTACAATGCTACCTGCATAAACTTGTAAATATGTATACCACCATCTCTAGAAACATGGAAATATCTCCACCGCTATCTGTATAAACATGGAAATATCTCCTCCACTCACTGTATAAACATGGAAATATCTATACCGCTATCTGTATAAACATGGAAATATCTACACCGCTATCTGTATAAACATGGAAATATCTACACCGCTATCTGTATAAACATGGAAATATCTACACCGCAATCTCTATAAACATGGAAATATCTACACCACAATCTGTATAAACATGGAAGTATCTACACCGCTGTCTGTGTAAACATGGAAATATGTACAGCGCAATCTGTGTGAAGATGGAAATATCTACACCGCAATCTGTGCAAATATGGAAATATCTACACATCTATCTCTGTAAACATGGAAATATCTACACCATTCTCTGTATAAGCATGGAAATATCGACACCGCTATCTGTATAAACATGGAAATATCTACACCACAATCTGTATAAACATGGATATATCTACACCGCTATCTGTAAAAACATGCAAATATCTACACCACAATCTGTATAAACATGGAAATATCTCCTCCGTTATCTGTATAAATATGGAAATATCCACACCGCTATCTCTATAAACATGGAAATGTCTACACCGCTCTCTTTATAAACATGGGAATATCTACACCGCCATCTGAATAAACAAACAAATATCTACACCGCTATCTCTATAAATATGGAAGTATCTACACCGCTGTCTCTGTAAACACGGAAATATCTACACCGATACCTGTATAAACATGGAAATATTTACACCACTATCTCTATAAACATGGAAATATCTACACCGCGATCAGCATATACTTGAAAATATCTACACCACCATCTCTATAAACATTGAAATATCTCCACCGCTATCTGTATAAACATGGAAATATCTCCACCGCTCTGTGTATTAACATGGAAATATCTACACCGCTATCTGTATAAACATGGAAATATCTACACCGCTATCTGTATAAACATGGAAATATCTACACTGCTATCTGTATAAACATGCAAATATCTACAGCGCTATCTGTATAAACATGGAAATATCTCCACTGCTATCTGTATAAACATGGAAATATCTACACTCCTATCTTTATAAACATGGAAATATCTACACCGCAGTCTCTATAAACATGGAAATACCTCCAACACTATCTGTGTAAACAAGGAAATATCTACACAGCTGTCTGTGTAAACATGGAAATATGTACACAGCAATCTGTGTGAGGTTGGAAATATCTACACCGCAATCAGTGCAAATATGGAAATATCTACACCTCTATCTCTGAAAACATGGAAATATCTACACCACAATCTGTATAAACATGGAAATATCTACACCACTATCTGTATAAACATGGAAATATCTACTCCGCTATCTGTATAAATATGGAAATATCTGCACCGCTATCTCTATAAACATGGAAATGCTTACACCGCCTTCTGTATAAACATGAAAATATCTACACTGCCATCTGTATAAACACGGAAATAACTACACCGCTATCTCTATAAACATGGAAATATCTACACTGCCATCTGTATATACATGGAAATAGCTACACAGTCATCTGTATAAACATGGAAACATCTACTCCACTATCTGTAGAAACGTGGAAATATCTACACTGCCATCTGTATAAATATGGAAATACCTACACAGCCATCTCTATAAACATGGATATATCTACAACGCTACCTCTATAAACATGGAAATAGCCACACCGCTATCTGCATAAACATGGAAATTTCTACACTGCCATCTGTATACACATGGAAATATCTACACAGTCATCTGTATAAAGATGGAAATATCTACACCGTTATCTGTATAAACATGGAAATTTCTACACCACTCTCTGTATAAAGGTGGAAACGTCTACACCGCAATCTGTGGAAATATGGAAATATCTACACATCTATCTCTGTAAATATGGAAATATCTACTCCGCTATCTATACAAAGATGGAAATATCTTCACCGCTGTCTGTAAAAACATGGAAATATCTTCACTGTGATCTGTATAAACATGGATATATCTACACCGCTATCTGTATAAACATGGAAACATCTACACCGCTCTCTGTATAAACATGGAAATATCTACAACGCTGTCTGTATAAACATGGAAATATCTACACTGCAATCTGTACAAACATGGAAATATCTACAACACTATCTGTGTAAACGTGGAAATATGTACACAGCTGTCTGTTTAAACATGGAAATATGTACACCGCAATCTGTGTGAAGATGGAAATATCTACACAGCAATCTTTGCAAATATGGAAATATCTACACTTCTATCTCTGTAAACATGGAAATATCTACACCACAATCTGCATAAACATGGATATTCCTACACAGCTATCTGTATAAACATGGAAATATCTACATCACTATCTGTATAAACATGGAAATATCTACTCCGCTATCTGTATAAACATGGAAATATCTACACCGCTATCTGTATAAACATGGAAATATCTACACTGCTATCTGTATAAACATGCAAATATCTACAGCTCTATCTGTATAAACATGGAAATATCTCCACCGCTATCTGTATAAACATGGAAATATCTACACTGCTATCTTTATAAACATGGAAATATCTACACCGCAATCTCTATAAACATGGAAATACCTCCAACACTATCTGTGTAAACAAGGAAATATCTACACAGCTGTCTGTGTAAACATGGAAATATGTACACAGCAATCTGTATGAGGATGGAAATATCTACACCGCAATCAGTGCAAATATGGAAATATCTACACCTCTATCTCTGAAAACATGGAAATATCTACACCACTATCTCTATAAACATGGAAATATCTACTCCGCTATCTGTATAAATATGGAAATATCTGCACCGTTATCTCTATAAACATGGAAATGCTTACACCGCCTTCTGTATAAACATGAAAATATCTACACTGCCATCTGTATAAACACGGAAATAACTACACCGCTATCTCTATAAACATGGAAATATCTACACTGCCATCTGTATATACATGGAAATAGCTACACAGTCATCTGTATAAACATGGAAACATCTACTCCACTATCTGTAGAAACGTGGAAATATCTACACTGCCATCTGTATAAACATGGAAATACCTACACAGCCATCTCTATAAACATGGATATATCTACAACGCTACCTCTATAAACATGGAAATAGCCACACCGCTATCTGCATAAACATGGAAATTTCTACACTGCCATCTGTATACACATGGAAATATCTACACAGTCATCTGTATAAAGACGGAAATATCTACACCGTTATCTGTATAAACATGGAAATTTCTACACCGCTCTCTGTATAAAGGTGGAAACGTCTACACCGCAATCTGTGGAAATATGGAAATATCTACACATCTATTTCTGAAAATATGGAAATATCTACTCCGCTATCTATACAAAGATGGAAATATCTACACCGCTGTCTGTAAAAACATGGAAATATCTACACTGTGATCTGTATAAACATGGATATATCTACACCGCTATCTGTATAAACATGGAAACATCTACACCGCTCTCTGTATAAACATGGAAATATCTACAACGCTGTCTGTATAAACATGGAAATATCTACAACACTATCTGTGTAAACTTGGAAATATGTACACAGCTGTCTGTTTAAACATGGAAATATGTACACCGCAATCTCTGTGAAGATGGAAATATCTACACAGCAATCTTTGCAAATATGGAAATATCAACACTTCTATCTCTGTAAACATGGAAATATCTACACCACAATCTGCATAAACATGGATATTCCTACACAGCTATCTGTATAAACATGGAAATATCTACATCACTATCTGTATAAACATGGAAATATCTACTCCGCTATCTGTATAAACATGGAAATATCTACACCGCTATCTGTATAAACATGGAAATATCTACACTGCTATCTGTATAAACATGCAAATATCTACAGCTCTATCTGTATAAACATGGAAATATCTCCACCGCTATCTGTATAAACATGGAAATATCTACACTGCTATCTTTATAAACATGGAATTATCTACACCGCAATCTCTATAAACATGGAAATACCTCCAACACTATCTGTGTAAACAAGGAAATATCTACACAGCTTTCTGTGTAAACATGGAAATATGTACACAGCAATCTGTGTGAGGATGGAAATATCTACACCGCAATCAGTGCAAATATGGAAATATCTACACCTCTATCTCTGAAAACATGGAAATATCTACACCACAATCTGTATAAACATGGAAATATCTACACCACTATCTCTATAAATATGGAAAAATCTACTCCGCTATCTGTATAAATATGGAAATATCTGCACCGTTATCTCTATAAACATGGAAATGCTTACACCCCCTTCTGTATAAACATGAAAATATCTACACTGCCATCTGTATAAACACGGAAATAACTACACCGCTATCTCTATAAACATGGAAATATCTACACTGCCATCTGTATAAACATGGAAATAGCTACACAGTCATCTGTATAAACATGGAAACATCTACTCCACTATCTGTAGAAACGTGGAAATATCTACACTGCCATCTGTATAAACATGGAAATACCTACACAGCCATCTCTATAAACATGGATATATCTACAACGCTACCTCTATAAACATGGAAATAGCCACACCGCTATCTGCATAAACATGGAAATTTCTACACTGCCATCTGTATACACATGGAAATATCTACACAGTCATCTGTATAAAGACGGAAATATCTACACCGTTATCTGTATAAACATGGAAATTTCTACACCGCTCTCTGTATAAAGGTGGAAACGTCTACACCGCAATCTGTGGAAATATGGAAATGTCTACACATCTATCTCTGAAAATATGGAAATATCTACTCTGCTATCTATACAAAGATGGAAATATCTACACCGCTGTCTGTAAAAACATGGAAATATCTACACTGTGATCTGTATAAACATGGATATATCTACACCGCTATCTGTATAAACATGGAAACATCTACACCGCTCTCTGTATAAACATGGAAATATCTACAATGCTGTCTGTATAAACATGGAAATATCTACACTGCAATCTGTACAAACATGGAAATATCTACAACACTATCTGTGTAAACTTGGAAATATGTACACAGCTGTCTGTTTAAACATGGAAATATGTACACCGCAATCTGTGTGAAGATGGAAATATCTACACAGCAATCTTTGCAAATATGGAAATATCTACACTTCTATCTCTGTAAACATGGAAATATCTACACCGCCATCTGTATAAACATGGAAATATCTCCACAGTCATCTCTATAAAAATGGAAATATCTACACCACCATCTCTATAAACATGAAAATATCTACACCGCCATCTCCACAAACATGGAAAAATCTACACCGCTATCTGTATAAACATGGAAATAACAACACAGCTATCTGTATAAACATGGAAATACCTAAACCACTATCTCTATAAACATGGAAATATCTATAATGCTATCTGTGTAAACATGGAAATGTCTACAGAGCTATCTGTGTAAACATGGAAATATCTACAACGCTATCTGAATAAACATGGAAATATCCACACCGCAATCTGTTCAAAGATGGAAGTATCTACACCGCTATCTGTGTAAACATGGTAATATCTACACCGCTATCTGTATAAACATGGAAATATCTACACCGATATCTGTATAAACATGGAAATATCCACACCGCCATCTCTATAAACATGGAAATATCTACACCGCGATCTGTATAAACATAGAAATATCTACAAAGCTATCTGTATAAATATGGAAATATCTGCACGGCTATCTCTGTAAAGATGGAAATACCTTCACCGCTATCTGTATAAACATGGAAATATCTACACCACTATCTCTATAAACATGGAAATACCTACACCACCATCTGTATAAACATGGAAATATCTACAGAGTCATCTCCATAAACATGGAAATATCGACACCACCATCTGCTTAAACATGGAAAAATCTACACTGCCATCTGTATGCACATGGAAATATCTACACAGCCATCTGCACTGACATGGAAATATCCTCACCACCATCTCTATAAACACGGTAATACATACACCGCTTTCTCTATAAAAATGGAAATATCTACACCGCTATCTCCATAAACATGGAAATATCTACACCGCTATCTGTATAAACATGCAGATATCTACAGCGCCATCTGTATAAACATGGAAATATCTACACCGCTATCTGTATAAACATGGAAATATCTACACCGCTATCTGTATAAATATGGAAATATCTACACCGCTATCTCTGTAAAAATGGAAATACCTACACCGCTACCTGTATAAACATAGACATATCTTCTCCGCTATCTCTATAAACATGGAAATATCTACACCGCTACCTGCATAAACTTGGAAATATCTACACCACCATCTCTAGAAACATGGAAATATCTCCACCGCTATCTGTATAAACATGGAAATATCTCCACCACTCTCTGTATAAACATGGAAATATCTACAACGCTGTCTGTATAAACATGGAAATATCTCCAACGCTATCTGCTTACTCATGGAAATATGTACACCGCTATCTGTATAAACATGGAAATATCTAAACCACCTGTATAAACATGGAAATACCTACACCACCATCTGAATAAACATGGAAATATCTAAACCGCTATCTGTATAAATATGGAAATATCTACACCCCTATCTCCATAAACATGGAAATATCTACACCACGATCTGTATAAACATGGAAACATCTCCACCGTGATCTGTATAAACATGGAAACATCTACACCGCTATCTGTATAAACATGGAAATATCTACGCCGCTCTCTGTATAAACTTGGAAATAACTACAACACTATCTGTATAAACATGGAAATACCTACACTGCTATCTGTATAAAAATGGAATCATATACACCACGATCTGTATAAAAATGGAAATATCTACACCGCCATCTGTATGAACATGAAAATATCTGCACCGCCATCTGTATAAACATAGAAATATCTACATTGTCGTCTGTATAAACATGGAAATATCTACACCGCCATCTGAATAAACATGGAAATATCTACACCGCTATCTGCATGAATATGGAAATAACTACACCGCTATCTCCATAAACATGGAAATATCTACACCGCTATCTGTATAAACAGGCAAATATCTGCAGCGCCATCTGTATAAACATGGAAATATCTCCACCGCTATCTGTATAAACATAGAAATATCTCCAACGCTATCTGCATACTCATGGAAATATGTACACCGCTATCTGTATAAACATGGAAATATCTACCCAGCTATCTGTATAAACATGGAAAATCAACAACACACTCTGTATAAACATGAAAATATCTACACCGCTATCTGTATAAATATGGAAATATCTACACCACAATCTCTATAAATATGGAAATATCTACACCGCTATCGGTATAAACATGGAAATAACTACAACACTATCTGTGTAAACATGGAAATACCTAAACAGCTATGTGTGTATACATGGATATATGTACACCGCTATCTGTTGAAAGATGGAAATATCTACACCGGAATCTGTGCAAAGATGGAAATATCTACACCGCTATCTCTGTAAACATGAAAATATCTACACTGCTATCTGTATAAACATGGAAAACCTACAACGCTATCTGTATAAACATGGAAATATCTACACCACGTTCTGTATAAACATGGAAATATCTACACCGCTATCTGTATAAACATGGAAATACCTACACCACTATCTGTGTAAATATGAAAATATCTGTACCGCTATCACTATAAACATGGAAATGACAACACCGATATTTGTATAAACATGGAAATATCTACATGGCTATCTCTATAAATATGGAAATATCTACAACGCCGTCTGTATAAACATGGAAATAACTACACTGTCATCTGTATAAACATGGAAATATCTACACCACTATCTGTATAAACATAGAAATATCTACACTGCCATCTGTATAAACATGGAAATATCTACACAGCCATCTCTATAAACATGGAAATATCTACATTGTTATCTGTATAAACATGGAAATAGCCACACTGCTATCTATATAAATAGGGAAATATCTACACCGCCATCTGTAAAAACGTGAAAATACCTACACAGTCATCTGTATAAACATGGAAATATCTACAACTCCATCTGTAGAAACCTGGAAATATCTACACTGCCATCTCTATACACATGGAAATGTCTACACTGCCATCTGTATAAACATGGAAATATCTACACCGCTATCTCTGTTAACATGGAAATACCTACACAGCTATCTGTATAAACATGGAAATATCTACACCGCTATCTGTAGAAACATGGAAATATCTACACCGCTATCTGTATAAACTTGGAAATAGCTACACTTCCGTCTGTATAAACATGGAAATAACTACACTGCCATCTGTATACCCATGGAAATCTCTACACTGCCATGTGTATAAACATGGAAATATCTACACCGTTATCTCTATAAACATGGAAATTCCTACACCGCTATCTGTATAAACATGGAAGTATCTACATGGCTATCTGTATAAATGTGGAAATATTTACAACGCCATCTGTATAAACATGGAAATACATATGCAGTCATCTGTATAAACATGGAGATATCTACACTACTATCTGTATAAACATGGAGATATCTACACCGCCATCTGTATAAAAATGGAAATATCTCCACCAATCTCTGTATAAACATGGAAATATCTACATCGCTATAGGTATAAATATGGAAATATCTACACCGCTATCGGTATAAACATGGAATTATCGACACCGCTATCTTTATAAACATGGAAATATCTACACCGCTATCTGTATAAACATGGAAAATCTACAACACTATCTGTATAAACATGGAAATATCTACACCGCTATCTGTATAACGATGGAAATATCTACAAAACTATCTGTGTTAACATGGAAATATCCACACTTCTATCTGTATAAACATGGAAATATCTACACCACGATCTGTATAAACATGGAAATACCTCCACCGCTATCTGTATAGACATGGAAACATCTACACCGCTATCTGTATAAACATGGAAATATCTACACCGCTATCTCTATAAACCTGGAAATATCTACAATGCTATCTGTGTAAACATGGAAATATCTAAACAGCTATCTGTGTAAACATGGAAATATCTACACCGCTCTCTGTGGAAAGATGGAAATATCTACACTGCAATCTGTGCAAAGATGGATATATCTACAACTCTATCTCTAGAAACATGGAATTACCTGCACCGCTATCTGTATAAACATGGAAATATCTACACCGCTATCTGTATAAACCAGGAAATATCTACAATGCTATCTGTGTAAACATGGAAATACCTAAACAGCTATCTGTGTAAACATGGAAATATCTAAACCGCTTTCTGAGGAAAGGTGGAAATATCTACACTGAAATCTGTGAAAAGATGGAAATATCTACAACGCTATCTCTATAAACATGGAATTATCTGCACTGCTATCTGTATAAACAGGGAAATATCTACACCGCTATCTGTATCAACATGGAAATATTTACAAGGCTATCTCTATAAATATGGAAATATCTACACCGCCATCTGTATAAACATGGAAATATCTACACAGTCATCTGTATATACATGGAAATATCTACACCACCATCTCTATAAACATGGAAATATCTACACCGCCATCTGTATAAACATGTAAATATCTACACCGCTATCTCTATAAACATGGAAACATCCACACAGCCATCTGCATTTCCATGGAAATATCTCCAACGCCATCTGTATAAAGATGGTAATATCTACACGGCAATCTGTGTTCAGATGGAAATATCAACACCGCCATCTGTACAAACATGGAAATATCTACACCGCTATCTGTATAAACATACAAATACCTACACTGCAGTCTGTATAAACATGGCAATATCTACACCGGTAGCTGTATAAACATGCAAATACCTACACCACGATCTGTATAAACATGGAAATCTTTACACCGCTATCTGTATAAACCTGGAAATATGTACACTGCTATCTCTATAAATATGGAAATATCTACACCGCCATCTGTATAAACATGGAAATAACTACACAGTCATGTGTAGGAACATGAAAATACCTACACCACCGTTTTTATAAAGATGGTAATATCTACAACGTTATCTCTATAAACATGTAAATATCTACACAGTGATCTGTATAAACATGGAAATATGTACAGCACTCTCTGAATAAAGATGGAAACATCTACACCGCTATCCGTATAAACATGGAAATATCTTCACCACTATCTGCATAAATATGGAAGTATTTTCACCGCTATCTCTATAAACCTGGAAATACCTACACCGCTATCTCTATAAACATGGAAATATCTACAACGTCATCTGTATTAACATGGAAATATCCACACAGTCATTTGTATAAACATGGAAATATCTACACTGTCATCTATATAAACATGGAAATATCTACACACAACTCTGTATAAACATGGAAATATCTACACCGCCATCTCAATAAACATGAAAATATCTACACTGCCATCTCCATAAACATGGAACTTACTACTTCGCAATCTGTATAAACATGGAAACATCTACACCGCTGTCTGTGTGAATAATGAAATATCTACAATGCCATCTGTATAAAGATATAAATATCTGCACCGCGAGCTGCATAAACATGGAAATATCTACATCGCTATCTGTATAAACATGGAAATACCAACACCGCTATCGGTATAATCATGGAAATATCTACAACGCCATCTATAAAAACATGGAAATATCTACACCGCTATGTCTATAAACATGGAAATACCTACACCGCTATCTCTATAAACATGGAAATATCTACACCGCTATCAGTATAAACATGGAAATATCTACACCGCGATCTGTATAAACATGGCAATATCTACACCGCGATCTGTATAAACATGGAAATATCTTCAAAACCATCTGTATAAACATGCAAATATCTACACAGCTATCTGTATAAACTTGGTAATATCTACACCACCATCTATATAAACATGTAAATATCTACACTGCCATCTGTATAAACATGGAAATACCTACAATGCCATCTGTAGAAAGATGGAAATATCTACACCGCAATCTGTGTAAACATGGAAATATCTACACCAATATCTGTAAAAACATGGAAATATCTACACTGCTATTTGTAAAAACATGGAAATAACTACACCGCGATCTGTATAAACATGGAAATATCTACACCGTGATCTGTGTAAACATGGAAATATCTACACGGCTATCTCCATAAACATGGAAATATCTACACCGTCATGTGTATAAATTGGAAATATCTACAAAGTCATCTGTATAAACATGGAAATATCTACACAGCCATATGTATAAACATGGAAATATCTACACAGCCATCTGTATATACATGGAAATATCTACGCTGCTATCTGTATAAACATGGAAATATCTACACCGCTATTTGTATAAACAAGAAAATATCTACACCGTGATCTGTATAAACATGGAAATATCTACACCGCCATCTCAAAAAACATGGAAATATCAACACCCCTATCTGTATAAACATGGAAATAACCACACTGCTATCTCCATAATCATGGAAATATCAAAACCGCTATCTCTATGAACATGGAAATACCTACACCGCCATCTCCATAAACATGGAAATATCTACACCACGATCAGTATAAACATTGCAATATCTACACCGCTATCTGTATAAACATGGAAATATTTCCACTGCTATCTCTATAAACATCGAAATATCTACACCGCCATCTGTATAAACATGGAAATACTTACAAAGTTATCTGTATAAACATGGAAATATCTACACCGCCATCTGTATAAACACGGAAATATCTACACAGCCATGTGTACATACAAGGAAATATCTACACCGCTATCTACATAAACATGGAAATAACTTCACCACTATCAGTATAAACATGGAAATATCTACACAGCCATCTACATATCCATGGAAATATCTGCGCCGCCATCTGTATAATCATGGAAATATCTACACGGTCATCTGTGTATAGATGGAAGTATCAACACCGCCATCTGTACAAACATGGAAATATCTGCACTACTACCTGTATAAACATGGAAATATCTACACCGCGGTCTGTATAAACATGGAAATATCTACACCGCTATCTAAATAAACATGGAAATATGTACACCGTGATTTGTATAAACATGGAAATATTTACACCGCTATCTGTGTAAACATGGAAACTTCTACACCGTTATCTGTATAAATGTGGAAATATCTACACCGCTATCTCTATAAACTTGGAAATATCTACACCGCCCTCAGTATAAACATGGAAATACCTATACAGTCATCTGTGTAAACATGGAAATATCTACACCACCATCTCTATAAACATGGAAATATATACACCGCTATCTGTGTAAACATGGAAGTATCTGCACCGCTATCTCTATAAACATGGAAATATCTACAAAGCCATCTGTATAAACAAGAAAATACCTACACAGTGATGTGTAGGAACATGGAAATATCTACACTGCCATCTGTATAAACATAGAAATATCTACAAAGCCCTCTGTATAAATATGGAAATATCTGCATAGGTATCTGTATAAACATGGAAATATCTGCACCGCTATCTGTATAAACATGGACATACCTACACCGCTGTCTCTATAAACATGGAAAAATGTACACCCCTATGTGTATAAACATGGAAATATCTCCACTGTTCTCTGTATAAACATGGAAATAACTCCACCGTTATCTGTATAAACATGGAAATATCTACAGCGCCATCTCTATAAACATTGAAATATCTACACTGCTATCTGTAAATACATGGAAATATCTACACAGTCATCTGAATAAATATGGAAATATCTACACCACCATCTGTATAAACATGGAAATACCCACAATACCATCTGTATACACAAGGAAATATCTACACAGACATCTGTATAAATATGGAAATATCTATACCCCCAGCTATATAAACATGGAAAAATCTACACTGCCATCTGTAGAAAGATGGAAATATGTACACCGCTATCTCTATAAATATGGTAATATCAACACCGCCATCTCTATAAACATGAAAATATCTACACTGCCTTCTCCATAAAGATGGAAGTATCTACTCCGCCATGTGTATAAACACGGAAATATCTATACCACCATCTGTGTAAACATGGAAATATCTACACCGCTATCTGTATAAACATGGAAATATCTACACGGCCATCTGTGTATACATGGAAATATCAACACCGCCATCTGTACAAACATGGAAATATCTACACCGCTATCTCTATAAACATGGATACATCTACACAGCCATCCGTATATACATGGAAATATCTACACCACTATCTGTATAAATATGGAAATAACTACACCGCTATTTGTATAAACAAGGAAATATCTACACCGTGATCTACATAAACATGGAAATATTTACACCGCTATCTGTATAAACATGGAAATTTCTACACCGTTATCTGTATAAATATGGAAATATCTACACCGCTATCTCTATAAACACGGAAATATCTACACCGCCATCTGTATTAACATGGAAATACCCATAGAGACATCTGTGTAAACATGGAAATATCTACACCACCATCTGTATAAACATGGAAATATCTACAATGCCATCTGTATACACATGGAAATACCTACACGGCAATCTGTGTATAGATGGAAACATCAACACCGCCATCTATACAAACATGGAAATATCTACACTGCTATCTCTATAAACATGGAAATATCTACACTGCGGTCTGTATAAACATGGAAATATCTACACCGGTATCTGTATAAACATGGAAATATCTACACCACGATCTGTATAAACATGGAAATATATACACAGCTATCTGTATAAACATGGAAATATCTGCACCGCTATCTCTATAAACATGGAAATATCTACAAAGCCATCTGTATAAACATGGAAATACCTACAGAGTCATGTGTAGGAACATGGAAATATCTACACTGCCATCTGTATAAACATAGAAATATTAACACAGCCCTCTGTATAAATATGGAAATATCTGCATAGGAATCTGTATAAACATGGAAATATCTCCACTGCTGTCTGTATAAACATGGAAATAACTCCAGCGTTATCTGTATTAACATGGAAATATCTACAGCGCCATCTCTATAAACATTCAAATATCTACACTGCCATGTGTAAAAACATGGAAATATCTACACAGTCATCTGAATAAACATGGAAATATCTACACCACCATCTGTATAACCATGGAAATACCTAAAATACCATCTGTATACACACGGAAATATCTACACAGACATCTGTATAAATATGGAAATATCTACACTGCCAGCTGTATAAACATGGAAATATCTACACTGCCATCTGTAGAAAGATGGAAATATCTACACTGCTATCTCTATAAATATGGAAATATCTACACTGCCATCTCTATAAACATGAAAATATCTACACTGCCATCTCCATAAAGATGGAAGTATCTACTCCGCCATGTGTATAAACACGGAAATATCTATACCACCATCTGTGTAAACATGGAAATATATACACCGCTATCTGTATAAACATAGAAATATCTACACGGCCATCTGTGTATAGATGGAAATATCAACACCGCCATCTGTGCAAACATGGAAATATCTACACCGCTATCTCTATAAACATGGATATATCTGCACTGCCATCTGTAAAACCATGGAAATACATATACAGTCATCTGTATAAACATGGAAATATCTACAATGCCATCTATATACACATGGAAATATCTACACAGCCATCTGTATAAACATGTAAATATATACAATGCTATCTCTATAAACATGGAAATATCTACACCGCCATCTCTATAAACATGAAAATATCTACACTGCTATCTCCATAAACATTTAACTACTCCGCCATCTGTATAAACATGGAAACACCTACACCGCCATCTGTGTGAATAAGGAAATATCTACAATGACATCTGTATAAAGATATAAATATCTGCACCGCGAGCTGTATAAACATGGAAATATCTACATCGCTATCGGTATAAATGTGGAAATACCAACAGCGCTATCGGAATAAACCTGGAAATATCTACAACGCCATCTATATAAACATGGAAATATCTACACCGCTATGACTATAAACATGGAAATGCCTACACCGCTATCTGTATAAACATGGAAATATCTACACCGCTATCTGTATAAACATGGAAATATCTACACCGCTATCTGTATAAACATGGAAATATCTGCACCGCGATCTGTATAAACATGGAAATATCAACACCGCAATCTGAATAAACAAGGAAATAGCTTCACCACGATCTGTATAAACATGGAAATATCTACACCGCTATCTGTATAAACATTGTAATATCTACACCACCATCTATATAAACATGGAAATAACTACACCGCCATCTGTATAAACATGGAAATATCTACAATGCCATCTGTAGAAAGATGGAAATATCTACACCGCAATCTGTGTAAACATGGAAATATCTACACCGATATCTGTAAAAACATGGAAATATCTACACCGCCATCTGTATAAACATGGAAATATCTACAATGCCATCTGTAGAAAGATGGAAATATCTACACTGCAATCTGTGTAAACATGGAAATATCTACACCGATACCTGTAAAAACATGGAAATATCTACACCGCGATCTGTATAAACATGGAAATACCTACTAAGTCATCTGTATAAACATGGAAATATCTACAAAGCCATCTGTATAAACATGGAAATATCTACACAGCCATCTGTATATACATGGAAATATCTGCACCACTATCTGTATAAACACGGAAATAACTACACCGCTATTTGTATAAACAAGGAAATATCAACACCGTGATCTGTAAAAACATGGAAATATCTACACCGTGATCTGTATAAACATGGAAGTATCTACACCGCCATCTCTATAAACATGGAAATATCTACACCCCTATCTGTATAAACATGGAAATACCCACACCGCAATCTCTATAAACATGGAAAAATCAACACCGCTATCTCTACGAACATGGAAATATCTACACCGCCATTTCCATAAACATGGAAATATCTACACAGCGATCAGTATAAATGTGGAAATATCTACACCGCTATCTCTATAAACATGGAAATATCTCCACTGCTATCTCTATAAACATCGAAATATCTACACCGCCATCTGTATAAACATGGAAATACTTACAAAGATATCGGTATAAACATGGAAATATCTACACAGCCATGTTTATATACATGGAAATATCTACACCGCTATCTATATAAACATGGAAATACCTACACCGCTATCTGTATAAACATGGAAATATCTACACCGCCATCTACATATCCATGGAAATATCTGCGCCGCCATCTGTATAAACATGGAAATACCTACACGGTCATCTGTGCATAGATGGAAATAGCAACACCGCCTTCTGTATAAACATGGAAATATCTACACCGCGATCTGTATAAACATGGAAATATCTAAACCGCTATCTGTATAAACATGGAAATATCTACACCGCTATCTCTATAAACATGGAAATATCTACACCGTGATCTGTATAAACATGGAAATATTTACACTCCTATCTGTATAAACATGGAAATATCTACACCGTTATCCGTATAAATATGGAAATATCTACACCGCTATCTCTATAAACATGGAAATATCTACACCGCCAACTGTATAAACATGGAAATATCTACACTGCTATCTCTATAAACATGGAAATATCTACAATGCCATCTGTAAAAACATGAAAATTCCTATACAGTCATCTGTATAAACATGGAAATATCTACACCACCATCTGTATAAACATGGAAATATCTACAATGCCATCTGTATACACATGGAAATACCAACACGGCAGTCTGTGTATAGATGGAAACATCAACACCGCCATCTGTACAAACATGGAAATATCTATACCGCTATCTGTATAGACATGTAAATATCTACACCGCGGTCTGTATAAACATGGAAATTTCTACACCGGTATCTGTATAAACATGGAAATATCTACTCCACGATCTGTAAAAACATGGAAATATTTACACCGCTATTTGTATAAGCATGGAAATATCTACACCGCTATCTGTATAAACATGGAAATATCTACAAAGCCATCTGTATAAACATGGAAATACCAACACAGTCATGTGTAGGAACATGGAAATATCTACACCGTGATTTGTATAAACATGGAGATATCTACACCGCTATCTGTATTAATATGAATTATCAAAACCGCTATCTCTATAAAAATGGAAATATCTACACTGCTATATGTATAAACATGGAAATATCTACACCGCCATCTGTATAAA
The DNA here is from genome assembly GCF_028858775.2 of Pan troglodytes. NCBI lineage: Eukaryota > Metazoa > Chordata > Mammalia > Primates > Hominidae > Pan > Pan troglodytes. The sequence continues at coordinate 5,332,540 of NC_072417.2, forward strand.
CATGGAAATATCTACAACGCCATCTGTTGAAAGATGGAAATATCTACACCGCAATCTGTGTAAACATGGAAATATCTACACCAATATCTGTAAAAACATGGAAATATCTACACCGATATCTGTATAAACATGGAAATATCTACACCGCGATCTGCATAAACATGGAAATATCTACACCGCTATGTGTATAAACATGAATATATCTACACAGCTATCTCTATAAACATGGAAATATCTACACAGCTATCTCTATAAACATGGAAATATCTACACCGCCATCTGTATAAACATTTAAATACCTGCAAAGTCATCTGTATAAACATGGAAATATCTACACAGCCATCTATATAAACATGGAAATATCTACACAGCCATCTGTATATACATGGAAATATCTACACCGCTATCTGCATAAACATGGAAATAACTACAACGCTATTTGTATAAACAAGGAAATATCTACACAGCCATCTGTATATACATGGAAATATCTACACTGCTATCTGTATAAACATGGAAATAACTACACCGCTATGTGTATAAACAAGGAAATATCTACACCGTGATCTGTATAAACATGGAAATATCTTCACCGCTATTTGTATAAACAAGGAAATATCTACACCGCTATCTGTAAAAACATTGAAATAACTACACCACTATTTGTATAAACAAGGAAATATCTACACCGTGATCTGTATAAACATGGAAATAACTACACCGCTATTTGTACAAACAAGGAAATATCTTCACCGCCATCTGTTTAAACATGGAAATATATACACAGACATCTGTTTATACATGGAAATATCTACACCACTATCTCTATAAACATGCTAATAACTACACCGCTATCTGTATAAATGTGGAAATATTTGCACCATTATCCCTATAAACATCGTAATATAAACACCGCGATCTGTATAAACATGGAAATATCTACACCATGATCTGTATAAACATGGAAATGTCTACAACGCGATCTGTCTAAACACAGAAATATCCACATCGTGATTTGTATAATCATGGAAATATCTACACCGCCATCTCTATAAACATGGAAATATCTACACCCCTATCTGTATAAACATGGAAATATCCACACCGCTATCTCTATAAACATGGAAAAATCAACACCGCTATCTCTATGAACATGGAAATATCTACACTGCCATCTCTATAAACATGGAAATATCTACACCGCGATCAGTATAAACGTGGAAATATCTACACGGCTATCTGTATAAACATGGAAATATCTCCACTGCTATCTCTATAAACATCGAAATATCTACACTGCCATCTTTATAAACGTGGAAATAGTTACAAAGATATCAGTATAAACATGGAAATATCTACACAGACATCTGTATAAACATGGAAATATCTACACAGCCATGTGTATATACATGGAAATATCTACACCGCTGTCTATATAAACATGGAAATAACTACACTGCTCTCTGTATAAACATGGAAATATCTACAGCGCCATCTACATATCCATGGAAATATCTGGACCGCCATTTGTATAAACATGGAAAAATCTACACGGTCATCTGTGTATAGATGTAAATATCAACACTGCCATCTGTATAAACATGGAAATATCTACACCGCGGTCTGTATAAAGATGGAAATATGTAAACTGCTATCTGTATAAACATGGAAATATCTACACCGATATCTCTATAAACATGGAAATATCTACACCGTGATCTGTATAAACATGGAAATATTTACACTGCTATTTGTATAAACATGGAAATATCTACACCGTTATCTGTATAAATATGGAAATATCTACACCGCTATCTCTATAAACATGGAAATACCTACACTGCCATCTGTATAAACATGGAAATATCTACACTGCTATCTCTATAAACATGGAAATATCTACAATGCCATCTGTAAAAACATGGAAATACGTATACAGTCATCTGTATAAACATGGAAACATCAACACCGCCATCTGTACAAACATCGAAATATCTATACCGCTATCTGTATAAACATGGAAATATCTACACTGCGGTCTGTATAAACATGGAAATTTCTACACCAGTATCTGTATAAACATGGAAATATCTACACCACGATCTGTATAAACATGGAAATATTTACACCGCTATCTGTATAAACATGGAAATATCTACACCGCTATCTCTATAAACATGGAAATATCTACAAAGCCATCTGTATAAACATGGAAATAATAACACAGTCATGTGTAGGAACATGGAAATATCTACACCGCGATTTGTATAAACATGGAAATATCTACACCGCTATCTGTATAAACAAGGAAATATCTACACCGCCATATGTAGAAACATGGAAATATCTACACCGCCATCTGTTTAAACATGGACATATCTAAACTGCCATTTGTGGAAAGATGGAAATATCTACACCACGATCTGTATAAATATGAAAATATCTAAACTGCTATCTCTATAAACATGGAAATATCTACACCGTTGTCTGTCTAAACATGGAAATATCTACATCGCTATCTGTATAAACAGGGAAATATCTCCACCGCTATCGGCATAAACATGGAAATATCTACACCGCAATGTGTATAAACATGGAAATATCTACACTGCTATCTGTATAAACATGGAAATATCTACAACGCTATCTGTGTAAACATGGAAATATCTACACAGCTATCTGTGTAAACTGGGAAATATCTGCACAGGTATCTGTGTAAAAATGGAAACATCTACACGGCAATCTGTGCAAAGAGGGAAATAACTACACCGCTATCTCTGAAAAAATGGAAATATCTACACCGCTATCTGTATAAACATGGAAATATCTACACCGCTATCTGTATAAACAAGGAAATATCTACACCGCCATCTGTAGAAACATGGAAATATCTACACCGACATCTGTATAAACATGGAAATACCTACACCGCTATCTGTAGAAATATGTAAATATCTACATCGCTATCTCTATAAACATGGAAATACCAACACCGCTTTCTCTGTAAACATGGAAATATCTACATTGCAATCTCTATAAACATGGAATTATCTACACCGCCTTCTCTATAAACATGAAAATATCTTCACCGCCATCTTCAGAAACATGGCTGTATCTACACCGCCATCTGTATAAATATGGAAATATCTACACCACTATCTGTATAAACATGGAAAAATCTTCACTGCCATCTGTATAAAGATGGAAATATCTACACTGCGAGTTGTATAATCATGGAATTATCTACACCGCTATCTCTATAAACATGGAAATACAACGCCATCTCTATAAACATGGAAATATCTACACCGCTATCTGTATAAACATGGAAATATCTACACCGCTATCTGTATAAACCTGGAAACATCTACACAGATATCTGTATAAATATGGAAAGATCTACAACGCTGTCTCTCTAAATATGGAAATGTCTACACCGCTATCTGTATAAACATGGAAATATCTACATCGTTATCTCTATGAACATGAAAATATCTACACTGACATATGTATAAAGATGGAAGTAACTTCACAGTCATTTGTATAAACATGGAAATATCTACACCACCATCTGTATAAACATGGAAATAGCCACACCGCTATCTGTATAAACATGGAAATGTCTGCACCGCTATCTTTATAAACATGGAAATATCTGCAACTCTATCTGTGTATACATAGAATTATCTACACGGCTATTTCTGTAAACATGGAAATATCTGCACCGCTATCTGTATAAACCTGGAAATATCTACACCGCCATCTCTATAAACATGAAAATACACCGCCATCTTCAGAAACATGGTTGTATCTACACCGCCATCTGTATAATCATGGAAATATCTACACCACCATCTGTATAAACATGGAAATACCTTCACTGCCATCTGTATAAACATGGAAATATCTACACCACCATCTGTACAAACATGGAAATATCTACACCGCTATCTCTATAAACATGGAAATACCTGCACTGCCATCTGTAAAAACATGGAAATACCTATACAGTCATCTGTACGAACATGGAAATATCTACAATGCCATCTGTATACACATGGAAATATCTACACAGCCATCTGTATAAACATGTAAATATCTACACTGCTATCTCTATAAACATGGAAATATCTACACCGCCATCTCTGTAAACATGAAAATATCTACACTGCCATCTCCATAAACATGGAACTAACTACTCCGCCATCTGTATAAACATGGAAACATCTACACCGCCATCTGTGTGAATAAGGAAATATCTACAATGCCATCTGTATAAAGATATAAATATCTGCACCGCAAGCTGTATAAACATGGAAATATCTACATCGCTATATGTATAAACGTGGAAATACCAACACCGCTATCGGTATAAACATGGAAATATCTACAACGCCATCTATATAAACATGGAAATAAATACACCGCTATGTCTATAAACATGGAAATACCTACACCGCTATCTCTATAAACATGGAAGTATCTGCACCGCCATCTGTATAAACATGGAAATACCTACAAAGTCATCTGTATAAACATGGAAATATCTACACAGCCAACTGTATAAACATGGAAATATCTACACAGCCATCTGTATATACATGGAAATATTCACACCGATATCTGTATAAACATGGAAATAACTACACCGCTATTTGTATAAACAAGGAAATATCTACACCGCCATCTGTTTAAAGATGGAAATGTATACACAGACATCTGTTTATACATGGAAATACCTACACCGCGATTTGTATAAACATGCTAATAACTACACTGCTATCTGTATAAATGTGGAAATATTTGCACCGCTATCCCTATACACATGGTAATATCAACACCGCGATCTGAATAAACATGGAAATATCTACACCATGATCTGAATAAACATGGAAACATCTACACCGTGATCTGTATAAACATGGAAATATCCACACCGATATCTCTATAAACATGGAAAAATCAACACCGCTATCTCTATGAACATGGAAATATCTACACCGCCATCTCTATAAACATGGAAATATCTACACCGCGATCAGTATAAACATCGAAATATCTACAACGCTATCTGTATAAACATGGAAATATCTCCACTGCTATCTCTATAAACATCAAAATATCTACACCGCCATCTGTATAAACATGGAAATACTAACAATGTTATCTGTATAAACATGGAAATATCTACGCAGCCATGTGTATATAAATGGAAATATCAACACCGCCATATGTACAAACATGGCAATATCTGCAAAGCTATCTGTATAAACATGGAAATATTTACACAGCGGTCTGTATAAGCATGGAAATATCTACATCGCTATCTGTATAAACATGGAAATATCTACACCGCTATCTCTATAAACATGGAAATATCCACACTGTGATCTGTATAAACATGGAAATATTTACACGGCTATCTGTATAAACATGGAAATATCTACACCGTTATCTGTATAAATATGGAAATATCTACACCGCTATCTCTATAAACATGGAAATATCTACACCGCCATCTGTATAAACATGGAAATATCTACACTGCCATCTGTAAAAACATGCAAATTCCTATAGAGTCATCTGTATAAACATGGAAATATCTACATCACAATCTGTATAAACATGGAAATATCTACAATGCCATCTGTATACACATGGAAATACCTACAAGACAATCTGTGTATAGATGGAAACATCAACACCGCCATCTGTACAAACATGGGAATACCTACACCGCTATCTCTATAAACATGGAAATATCTACACTGCGGTCTGTATAAACATGGAAATATCTACACCGGTATCTGTATGAACATGGAAATATCTACGCCACGATCTGTATAAACATGGAAATATTTGGACAGCTATCTGTATAAACATGGAAATATCTGCACCGCTATCTCTATAAACATGGAAATATCTACAAAGCCATCTGTATAAACATGGAAATACCTACACAGTCATGTGTAGAAACATGGAAATATCTACACAGCCATCTGTATAAACATGGAAATATCTACACAGCCCTCTGTATAAATATGGAAATATCTGCATAGGCATCTGTATAAACATGGAAATATCTGCACCGCTATCTGTATTAACATGGAAATACCTACACCGCTGTCTCTATAAACATGGAAACATGTACACCGCTATGTGCATAAAGATGGAAATGTCTCCACTGCTGTCTGTATAAACATGGAAATATCTACACCGCGATCTGTATAAACATGGAAATATCTACACCGCTATCTGTATAAACATGGAAATATCTACACAGCTATCTCTATAAACATGGAAATACCTACACCGCTATCTGTATAAACATGGAAATACCTACAAAGTCTTCTGTATAAACATGCAAATATCTACACAGCCATCTGTATAAACATGGAAATATCTACACAGCCATCTGTATATACATGGAAATATCTACACCGCTATGTGTATAAACATGGAAATAACTACACCGCTATTTGTATAAAAAAGGAAATATCTACACCGCCATCTGTTTAAGCATGGAAATATATACACAGACATCTCTTTATACATGGAAATATCTCCACCGTTATCTGTATAAACATGGAAATATCTGCAGCGCCATCTCTATAAACTTTGTAATATCTAGACTGCCATCTGTAAAAACATGGAAATATCTACACAGTCATCTGGATAAATGTGGAAATATCTACACCACCATCTGTATAAACATGGAAAGAGCTACAATACCATCTGTATACACATGGAAATATCTACACAGACATCAGTATAAATATGGAAATATCTACACTGCCATCTGTATAAACATGGAAATATCTACACTGCCATCTGTAGAAAGATGGAAATATCTACACCGCTATCTCTATAAATATGGAAATATCTACACCGTCATCTCTATAAACATGAAAATATCTACACTGCCATCTCCATAAAGATGGAAGTATCTACTCCACCATGTGTATAAACACAGAAATATCTACACCACCATCTGTGTAAACATGGGATTATCTACACCGCTATCTGTATTAACATGGAAATAACTACACCGCCATCTGCATGTCCATGGAAATATCTATGCTGCCATCTGTATAAACATGGAAATAACTATACCGCCATCTGCATGTCCATGGAAATATCAACACCGCCATCTGTACAAACATGGAAATATCTGCACCGCTATCTCTATAAAGATGGAAATATCTGCACTGCCATCTGTAAAAACATGGAAATACCTATACAGTCATCTGTATAAACATGGAAATATCTACAATGCCATCTGTATACACATGGAAATATCTACACAGCCATCTGTATAAACATGTAAATATCTACAATGCTATCTCTATAAACATGGTAATATCTACACCACCATCTCTATAAACATGAAAATAACTACACTGCCATCTCCATAAACATGGAACTAACTACTCCGAAATCTGTATAAACATGGAAACATCTACACCGCCATCTGTGTGAATAAGGAATTATCTACAATGCCATCGGTATAAAGATATAAATATCTGCACCGCGAGCTGTATAAGCATGGAAATATCTACATCGCTATCTGTATAAACGTGGAAATACCAACACCGCTATCGGTATAAACATGGAAATATCTACAACGCCATCTATATAAACATGGAAATATCTACACCGCTATGTCTATAAACGTGGAAATATATACACCGCTATCTCTACAAACATGGAAATATCCACACCGCCATCGGCATATCCATGGAAATATCTACAACGCCATCTGTATAAAGATGGAAATATCTACACGGCAATCTGTGTACAGATCGATATATCAACACCGCCTTCTGTACAAACATGGAAATATCTACACCGCTATCTGTATAAACATAAAAATACCTACACTGCAGTCTGTATAAACATGGAAATATCTGCACCGGTATCTGTATAAACATGGAAATATCTACACCACGATCTGTATAAACATGGAAATATTTACACCGCTATCTGTATAAACCTGGAAATATCTACACTGCTATCTCTATAAATATGGAAATATCTACACCGCCATCTGTATAAACATGGAAATAACTACACAGTCATGTGTAGGAACATGGAAGTATCTACACCACCGTTTTTATAAAGATGGAAATATCTACAACGTTATCTGCATAAACATGGAAATATCTACACAGTGATCTGTATAAACATGGAAATATGTACAGCACTCTCTGAATAAAGATGGAAATATCTACACCGCTATCTGTAAAATCATGGAAATATCTAAACCACTATCTGTATAAATATGGAAATATTTACACCGCTATCTCAATAAACATGGAAATATCTACACCGCTATCACTATAAACTTGGAAATATCTACACCGCCATCTGTATTAACATGGAAATATCTACACAGTCATCTGTATAAACCTGGAAATATATACACTGTCATCTATATAAACATGGAAATATCTACAGAGAACTCTGTATAAACATGGAAATATCGGCACAGACATCTGTATAAACATGGAAATATCTACACCGCTATCTGTATAAACACGGAAATATCTACACCGCTATGTGTATTAACGTGGAAATATCTCCATTGCTATCTGTATAAACATGGACATATCTCCATCGCAATGTGTATAGATATGAAAATATCTACACCACAATCTCTATAAACATGGAAATATCTGCTCTGCCATCTGTAAAAACATGGAAATACCTATACAGTCATTTGCATAAACATGGAAAGATCTACAATGCCATCTGTATACACATGGAAATATCTACACAGCCATCTGTATAAACATGTAAATATCTACACTTCTATCTCTATAAACATGGAAATATCTACACCGCCATCTCTATAAACATGAAAATATCTACACAGCCATCTCCATAAACATGGAACTAACTACTCCGCCATCTGTATAAACATGGAAACATCTACACCGCCATCTGTGTGAATAAGGAATTATCGACAATGCCATCTGTAGAAAGACATAAATATCTGCACCGCGAGCTGTATAAACATGGAAATATCTACATCGCTATCTGTATAAACGTGGAAATACCAACACCGCTATCTGTATAAACATGGACATATCTCCACCACAATATGTATAAACATGAAAATATCTACACCGCTATCTCTATAAACATGGAAATATCTACACCGCTATCTGTATAAACATGGAAATATCTACACAGCTATCTGTATAAACATGGAAATATCTACACCGCGATCTGTATAAACATGGAAATATCTACACCGCGATCTGTATAAACATGGAAATATATTCACCACGATCTGTATAAACATGGCAATATCTACACCGCTATCTGTATAAACATGGTAATATCTACACCACCATCTATATAAACATGGAAATACCTACACCGCCATCTGTATAAACATGGAAATATCTACAATGCCATCTGTAGAAAGATGGAAATATCTACACCGATATCTGTATAAACATGGAAATAGCTACACCGCGATCTGCATAAACATGGAAATATCTACACCGCGATCTGTATAAACATGGAAATATCTACACCGCTATGTGTATAAACAAGTAAATATCTACACAGCTATCTCTATAAACATGGAAATATCTACACAGCCATCTGTATAAACATGGCAATATCTACACAGCGATCTGTATATACATGGAAATTTCTACAACGCTATCTGTATAAACATGGAAATAACTACACCGCTATTTGTATAAACAAGGAAATATCTACACCGTGATCTGTATAAACATGGAAATATCTACACCGCCATCTCTATAAACATGGAAATATCTACAACCCTATCTATATAAACATGGAAATATCCACACCGATATCTCTGTAAACATGGAAAAATCAACACCGCTACCTCTATGAACATGGAAATATCTACACCGCCATCTCTATAAAGATGGAAATATCTAAAACAGAGCTGTATAAACTTGGAAATATCTGCACCGCTCTCTGTAAAAACATGGAAATAACAACACCGCTATCTGTATAAACCTGGAAATATCTACAATGCTATCTGTGTAAACATGGAAATACCTACACAGCTATCTGTGTAAGCTTGGAAATATCTACACAGCTATCTGTGTAAAGATGGAAATATCCACACCGCAATCTGTGCAAAGATGGAAATTTCTACACCGCTATCTCTGTAAACATGGAAATATCTACACCGCTATCTGCACAATCATGTAAATATCTACACCGCTATCTGTAAAACGTGGAAATATCTACACCGCTATCTGTATAAACGTGGAAATATCTACAACAATATCTGTGTAAACATGGAAATATCTACCCAGCTATTTGTGTAGACATGGAAACATGTACAACGCTATCTGTGTAAAGATGAAAATATGTACACCCCAATCTGTGCAAATATCAAAATATCTCCACCGCTATCTCTGTAAACATGGAAATATCTACCCCGTTATCTGTATAAACATGGAAATATCTACACCGCTATCTGTATAAACATGGAAATATTTACACCACGATCTGTATAAACATGGAATTGTCTACACCGCTATCTTTTTAAACATGGAAATATCTACACCACTATCTGCATAAACATGGAAATATCTACACCACTATCTCTATAAATATTGAAATACCTACAACGCTATCTGTATAAACATTGAAATATCTACAAAATATCTGTGTAAACATGGAAATATCTACACCGCTATCTGTATAAACATGGAAATATCTACACCGCTTTCTTTATAAAGATGGAAATATCTACACTGCTATCTTTAAATATATGGGAATATCTACAACAATATCTGTATAAACATGGTAATATCTACACAGCTATCTGTGTAAACATGGAAATATGTACACCACTATCTGTGTAAAGATGAAAATATGTACACCACAATCTGTACAAATATCAATATATATACTACGCTATCTCTGCAAACATGGAAATATCTACCCCATTATCTGTATAAACATGGAAATATCTACACCGCTATCTGTATAAACATGCAAATACCTACAATGCTATCTGTATAAACATGGAAATATCTCCACCGTTATCTTTGTAAACATGGAAATATCTACACCGCTACCTGTATAAACATGGAAATATCTACATTATCTGTGTAAACATGGGAATACCTTCACAGCTATCTGTGTAAACATGGAAATATGTACACCGCTATCTGTGTAAAGATGGAAATATCTACACCGCAATATGCGCAATTATGGAAATATCTACACAGCTATCTCTGTAAACATGCAAATATCTACGCCGCTATCTGTATAAACACGGAAATATCTGCACTGCTATCTGCATAAACGTGGAAATATCTACATGGCTATCTCCATAAACATGGAAATAACTACACCGCCTTCTGTATAAACATGGAAATACCTACACAGTCATCTTTATAAACATGGAAAAATCTACACCACTATCTGTATAAAAATGGAAATATCTGCACTGTCATCTGTATAAACATGGAAATATCTACACAGCCATCTCTATAAACATGGAAATATTTACATTGCTATCTGTATAAACATGGAAATGGCCACACCTCTATCTGCATAAACATGGAAATATATAGACCGCCATCTGTAAAAACATGGAAATATCTACACAGTCATCTGTATAAACATGGAAATATCTATAATGCCATCTGTATACACATGGAAATATCTACACAGCCATCTGTACAAACACGGAAATATCTACACCGCTATCTCCATAAACATGGAAATACCTACACCGCAATCTGTATAAACATGGAAACATCTACACCGCTATCGGTAAAAATATGGAAATATCTACACCGCTCTCTCCATAAACATGGAAATATATACACCGCTAGCTGTATAAACGTGGAAATATCTACTTGGCTATCTGTAGAAACATGGAAATATCTACACCGCCATCTGTACAAACATGGAAATACCTACACAGTCGATTGCATAAACATGGAAATATCTCCACCACTATCTGTATAAACATGGAAATATCTACACCACTATCTGTATAAACATGGAAATATCTACACCGCTATCTGTATAAACATGGAAATACCTACACCGCTATCTGTATAAACATGGAAATATCTACACTGCTATCTCTATAAACATAGAAATATCTAAAACGCCATATCTATAAACATGGAAATATCTACACCGCCATTAGCATAAACATGGATATATGTACACACTGATCTGTATAAGCATGGAAATATCTACACCACCATCTCTATAAACAACGAAATATCTACACTGTAATCTGTATAAACATGGAAATATCTACACAGCTATCCGTACAAACATGGAAATATCTTCATTGCTATCTGTATAAACATGGATATATCTCCACCGCTATCTGTATAAACATGGAAATATCTACACCGCTATCTTTATAAATTTGGAAATATCTACACCGGTACCTCTATAAACATAGAAATGTCTATACCGCTATCTCTATAAAAATGGAAATACCTACACCGCTATCTGTATAAACATGGAAATATCTACACAGCTATCTGTAAAAACATTTAAATATCTACACCGCTATCTGCATAAACTTGGAAATATCTACACTGCAATCTGTGTAAACATGGAAATATGTACACCGCCATCTGTATAAACATGGAAATATATACACCGCTATCTGTATAAACATGGAAATATCTCCACCGCTATCTGTATACACATGGAAATATCTACACCACTACCTGTATAAACATGGAACTATCTACACAACTATCTGTGTAAACATGGAAATATGAACACTGCTGTCTGTATAAAGATGGAAATATCTACACCGCAATCTGAGCAAAGATGGAAATATCTACACCGCAATCTGAGCAAAGATGGAAATATCTACACTGCTATCTTTGTAAACATGAAAATATCTACACCATCATCTCTATAAACATGGAAATATCTACACCGCCATCTGTATAAACATGGAAATATCCACACGGCCATCTGTATAAACATGGAAATATCTACACCGCCATCTCTATAAATAAGGAAATATCTACACCGCAATCTTAATAAACGTGGAAATATCTACAGAGCCGTCTGTATAAAGATGGAAATATCTCCACCGGTGTCTGTGTAAAAATTGAAATATCTACACCGCTATCAGTTTAAACATGGAAATATCTACACCGCTATCTCTATAAACATGGAAATGTTTACCCCTCTATCTGTATAAACATGGAAATATCTTCATGGCTATCTCTATAAACATGTAAGTATCTATACAGCCATCTGTATAAACATGGAAATATCTACACAGTCATCTGTATAAACATGGAAATATCAACACAGCCATCTCCATAAACATGGAAATATCTTCACGGCTATCTCTAGAAAGATGGAAATGTCTACACCGCGATCTGTATAAACATGGAAATATCTACACCGCTACCTGTATAAACAGAAATATCTACACCGCTATCTGTATAAACATGGAAATATCTACACCACGATCTGTATAAACATGTAAATATCTACACGGCTATCTGTAAAAACATGGAAATATTTACACCGCCATCTGTATAAACATGGAAATATCTACACCACTAATTGTATAAATATGGAAATATCTACACCGCCATCTCTATAATCATGGAAATAGCTACACCGCTATCTGTATAAACATGGAAATATCTACAGCGCTATCTCTATAAACATGGAAATATCTACACCGCCATCTGTATGAACATGGAAATATCTACACAGTCATCTGTATAATCATGGAAATATCTACACAGTCATCTGTATAAGTCTGGAAATATCTACACATCCATTTCTATAAACATGGAAATATCTACACTGCTATCTGTATACACATGGAAATAACTACACAGCTATCTGTATAAACATGGAAATATATACATCGCTATCCGTATAAACATGGAAATATCTTCACCACTATCTGTATAAATATGGAAATATCTATACCGCTATCTCTATAAACATGGAAATGTCTACCCTGCTATCTCTATAAACATGGAAATACCTACACCGCTATCTGTATAAACATGGAAATATCTACACCACTACCTGTAAAAACATGGAACTATCTACACCACTATCTGTATAAACATGCAAACATATACAATGCTATCTGTGTAAACATGGAAATATCTACACCTCTCTCTGTGTAAATATGGAAATATCTACACCACTATCAGTGTAAAGATTGAAATATCTACAGCACAATCTGTGCAACGATGGAAATATCTACACCGCTATCTGTGTAAAGGTGGAAATAACTACACCGCAATCTGTGCAAATATGGAAATATCTACACCGCTGTCTGTGTAAACTTGGTAATATCTACACCGCTATCTGTATAAACATGGAAATATCCACACGTCTATCTGTATAAACACGGAAATATCTACACCTCTATCTGTGTAAAGGTGGAAATAACTACACCGCAATCTGTGCAAATATGGAAATATCTACACCGCTGTCTGTGTAAACTTGGTAATATCTACACCGCTATCTGTATAAACATGGAAATATCCACACGTCTATCTGTATAAACACGGAAATACCTACACCGCCATCTGTATAAACATGGAAATATCTACACGTACATCTGAATAAACATGGAAATATCTACAACGCCATGTGTATAAATATGGAAATATCTACACCGTTATCTCTATGAACATGGAAATATCTACACCGCTATCTGTATAAACATGGAAATATCTACACCGCTATCTGTATAAACATGCAAATATATACTACGCTATCTGTGTAAACATGGAAATATCTACACCGCTGTCTGTGTAAACATGGAAATATGTACACCACTATCTGTGTAAAGATTGAAATATCTACAGCACAATCTGTGCAACGATGGAAATACCTTCACCACTATCTGTGTAAAAATGGAAATATATACACCGCAATCTGTGCAAACATGGAAATATCTACACCACTATCTGTGTAAACGTGCAAATATCTACACCGTGAGCTGTATAAACATGGAAATATCTACACCACTATCTGTATAAACATGGAAATACCAACACCGCTATATGTAAACATCGAAATATCTACACCGCTATGTGTATAAACATGGAAATATCTACACTGCTATCTCTATAAACATGGAAATACTTACACCGCCATCTCTATAAACATGGAAATATCTACACCGCTACCTATATAAACATAGAAATATCTACACCGCTGTCTGTGTAAACTTGGTAATATCTACACCGCCATCTGCATGAACATGGAAATATCTACACCGCCATCTGTATAAACATGGAAATATCTACACCGCCATCTCTATAAATAGGGAAATATCTACACTGCAATCTGTATAAACATGGAAATATCTATTCAGCCATCTCTATAAACATGGAAAAATCTACACAGCTATCTGTATAAACGTGGAAATAGCCACAATGCTATCTGCATAAACATGGAAATATCTACACCACCATCTGTATAAACAAGGAAATACCTACACAGTCAATTGCATAAACATGGAAATATCTACACCAGTATCTGTATAAACATGGAAATATCTACACCGCTATCTGTATAAACATGGAAATACCTACACCGCTATGTGTATAAACACGGAATTATCTACACCGCTATCTCTATAAACATAGAAATATGTAAAACGCCATCTCTATAAACATGGAAATATCTACACCGCCATCTGTATAAACATGAAAATATCTTCAGCACCAACTCTATAAACATAGAAACATCTACACTGTCATCTGTACAAAGATGGAAATATCTACCCAGAGATCTGCATAAACATGGAAATATCTACACCTCTACCTGTATAAACTTGGAAATATCTACACCACTATCTTTGTAAAAATGGAAATATCTACACCGCTACCTGTATAAACATGGAAATATCTACAACACTATCTGTGTAAACATGGGAATATCTTCACTGTTATCTATGTAAACATGGAAATATGTACACCGCTATCTGTGTAAAGATGGAAATATCTTCACCGCAATATGTGCAAATATTGAAATATCTACACCGCTATCTCTGTAAACATGGAAATATATACACTGCTATCTGTATAAACATGGAAATATCTACATGGCTATCTCTAGAAACATAGAAAAATCTACACCGCCATCTGTATAAACATGGAAATACCTACACAGTCATCTGTATAAACTTGGAAATATCTACACCACCATCTGTATACACATGGAAACATGTACAACGCCATCGGTATAAACTTGGAAATATCTACACAGCCATCTGTATAAACATGGAAATATCTATTCAGCCATCTCTATAAACATGGAAAAATCTACACAGCTATCTGTATAAACGTGGAAATAGCCACAATGCTATCTGCATAAACATGGAAATATCTACACCTCCATCTGGAAAAACATGGAAATATCTACACAGTCATCTGTATAAACATGGAAATATCTACATCTCCATGTGAATAAACATGGAAATATCTACACTGCCATCTGTATACCCATGGAAATATCTACACAACCATCTGTATAAACATGGAAATATCTACAACGCTATCTCCATAAACATGGAATTACCTACACCGCAATCTGTATAAATATGGAAATATCTACACCGCTAGCTGTATAAACATGTAAATATCTACATGGATATCTCTATAAACATGGAAATATCTACACCACCATCTGTATAAACTAGGAAATACCTACACAGTCAATTGCATAAACATGGAAATAACTACACCACTATCTGTATAAACATGGAAATATCTACACCGCTATCTGTATAAACATGGTAATATCTACACCGCTATCTGTATAAACATGTAAATATGTAAAACGCCATCTCTATAAACATAGAAATATCTACACCGCCATCTGTATAAACATGAAAATATCTTCACCACCAACTCTATAAACATAGAAACATCTACACTGTCATCTGTACAAAGATGGAAATATCTACACAGAGATCTTCATAAACATGGAAATATCTACACCTCTACCTGTATAAACTTGGAAATATCTACACCACTCTCTGTATAAACATGGAAATGTCTACACTGCCGTCTGTATAAACATGGAAATATCTACACAGCTGTCTTCATAAACATGGAAATATTTACACTATCTGTATAAACATGGAAATATCTGCACTGCCATCTGTATAAACATGGAAATATCTACACTGCCATCTGTATACACATGGAAATACCTACACAGCTATCTGTATAAGCATGGAAATATCTACACCGCTATGTCTATAAACATGGAATTATCTACACCGCAATCTGTATAAACATGGAAATATCTTCACCTTTCTCTCTATAAACATGGAAATATCTACACCGCTATCTGTATAAACATGGAAATATCTACACCGCTATCTTTATAAACGTGGAAATATCTTCACCTCTATCTGTATAAACATGGAAATATCTACAACAATATCTGTGTAAACATGGAAATATCTACACAGCTATCTGTGTAGACATGGAAATATGTACAACGCTATCTGTGTAAAGATGAAAATATGTACACCCCAATCTGTGCAAATATCAAAATATCTATACCGCTATCTCTGCAAACATGGAAATATCTACCCCGTTATCTGTATAAACATGGAAATATCTACACTGCTATCTGTATAAACATGGAAATATCTACACCACCATCACTATAAACATGGAAATATCTACACTGCCATCGGTATACACATGGAAATATCCACACAGCCATCTGTATAAACATGGAAATATCTACACCGCTACTTCCATAAACATGGAAATACCTACACCGCTATCTCTATAAACATGGAAATATCTACACCGCAATCTCTATAAACATGGAAATATCTACACCGCAATATCTATAAACATGAAAATATCTACACCGCCATCTCCAGAAACATGGAACTATCTACACCGCCATTTGTATAAACATGGAAATATCAACACCACTATCTGTATAAACATGGAAATATCTACACTGCCATCTGTATAAACATGGAAGTATCTACACCGCGAGCAGTATAAACATGGAAATATCTACACTGCTATGTGTATAAACATGGAAATACCAACACCGCTACCTGTATGAACATGGAAATATCTACACCGCTATCTGTATAAACATGGAAATAACTACACTGTTATCTCTATAAACTTGGAAATATCTACACCGCCATCTATATAAACATGGAAATATCTACACACTCATCTGTGTAAACATGGAAATATCTACACCACCGTCTCTATACACATGGAAATATCTTCACTTCCATCTGCATACATATGGAAATATTTACACAGCTATCTGTATAAACATGGAAATTTCTTCACCGCTATCTCTATAAACATGGAAATACCAACACCGCTATCTCTATAAACATGGAAATATCTCCACCACAATCTCTATAAACATGGAAATATCTATACCGCCATGTCTATAAACATGAAAATATCTACACCGCCATCTCCAGAAACATGGAATTATCTACACCGCCATCTGTATAAACATGGAAATATTGACACCCGTATCTGTATAAACATGGAAATATCTACACTGCCATGTGTATAAAGATGGAAATATCTACAACGCGAGCTGTGTAAACATGGAAATATCTACACCGCTATCTGTATAAACATGGAAATAACAACACCGTTATCTGTATATACATTGAAATATCTACACCGCTACCTGTATAAAGATGGAAATATCTACAACCCTATCTGTGTAAGCATGGAAATATCTTCACAGCTATCTCTGTAAACATGGAAATATCTACACTGCCATCTGTATAAACATGGAAATATCTACACAGCCATCTCTATAAACATGGAAATATCTACACTGCTATCTGTATAAACATGGAAATAGCCACACCGCTATCTGTACAAACATGGAAATATCTACACCGCCATCTGTATAATCATGGAAATATCTCCACTGCTATCTGTATAAATATGGAAATATTTTCACAGCTTTCGGTATAAACATGGAAATATCTACACCGCTATCGGTATAAACATGGAAATATCTACACCGCTATCTGTATAAACCTGGAAAATCAACAACACTGTCTGTATAAACATGGAAATATCTACACCGCTATCTGTATAAATATGGAAATATGTACACTGCTAACTTTATAAACATGGAAATATCTACAACACTATCTGGGTAAACATGGAAATACCTAAACAGCTATCTGTGTATACATGGAAATATGTACACCGCTATCTGAGTAAAGATGGAAATATCTACACCGCAATCTGTGCAAAGATGGAAATATCTACACCGCTTTCTCTGTAAACATGCAAATATCTACACTGCTATCTGTATAAACATGGAAATATATACACCGCTATCTGTATAAACATGGAAATATCTACACCACGATCTGTATAAACAGGGAAATATCTACACCGCTATCTGTATAAACGTGGAAATATCTACACCGCTATCTGTATAAACATGGAAATACCTACACCACTATCTGTGTAAATATGGAAATATCTACACCGCTATCACTATAAACATGGAAATGGCAACAGCGCTATCTGTATAAACATGGAAATATCTACATGGCTATCGCTATAAACATGGAAATATCTACAATGCCGTCTGTATAAACATGGAAATACCTACACAGTCATCTGTATAAACATGGAAATATCTACACCACTATCTGTATAAACGTGGAAATATCTACACTGCCATCTGTTTAAAGATGGAAATATCTACACAGCCATCTCTATAAACATTGAAATATCTACATTGCTATCTGTAAAAACATGGAAATAGCCACACCGCTATCTGTATAAACAGGGAAATATCAACAACACCATCTGTAAAAACATGAAAATACATACACAGTCATTGGTATAAACATGGAAATATCTACAACTCCATCTGTAGAAACCTGGAAATCTCTACACTGCCTTCTCTATACACATGGAAATGTCTACACTGCCATCTGTATTAACATGGAAATATCTACACCGCTATATCTATTAACATGGAAATACCTACACAGCTATCTGTATAAACACGGAAATATCTACACCGCTATCTGTAGAAACATGGAAATATCTACAAAGCCATCTGTATAAACATGGAAATACACAGTCATCTGTATAAACATGGAAATATCTCCACCGCTCTCTGCATAAACATGGAAATATCTCCACCGCTATCGGTATAAACATGGAAATATCTACACCGCTATCTTTATAAACATGGAAATATCTACACCGCCATCTGTATAAACCTGGAAATACCTACACAGTCATCTGTATAAACATAGAAATATCTACACCGCTATATCTATAAACATGGAAATACCTACACCGCAGGTTGTATAAACATGGAAATATCTACACCGCTATCAGTATAAACATGGAAATATGTACAACACTATCTGTAAAAACATGGAAATATATACACTGCCATCTGTATTAACATGGAAATAGCAACACCGCTATCTGTGTAATCATGGAAATATCTACACCAACATCTGAATAAACATGGAAACATCTACACAGCTATCTGTACAAATATGGAAATAACTAAACCGATATCTGTATAAATATGGAAATATCTACAGCGCTATCTCCATAAACATGGAAATTTCTACACCGCTATCTGTATAAACATGGAGATATCTACACGGTTATCTATGTAAACATGGAAATATCTAAAGTGCCTTCTGTATAAACATGGAAATAACTACAGAGTCATCTGTATAAACATGGTAATATCTACACCACTATCTGTATAAACATGGAAATATCTAGACAGCTATCTCTATAAAC
The DNA here is from genome assembly GCF_028858775.2 of Pan troglodytes. NCBI lineage: Eukaryota > Metazoa > Chordata > Mammalia > Primates > Hominidae > Pan > Pan troglodytes. The sequence goes on from NC_072417.2 coordinate 5,353,347, forward strand.
CTGGAAATAGGTACACTGCTATCTGTATAAACATAGAAATAGCGACATCGCTATCTGTATAAACATGGAAATATCTACCCCGCCATCTGTAAAAACATGAAGATACCTACAGAGTCATCTGTATAAACTTGGAAATATCTACACCTCCATCTGTATAAACATAGAAATATCTACACTGCCATCTGTATACACATGGAAATATCTACACAGCCAACTGTATAAACATGGAAATATGTACTCCGCTATCTGTAAACATGGAAATATCTACACCACTATCTTTATAAACTTGGAAATATCAACACCGCCTTGTGTATAAACATGGAAATATACCCACCGCTATTTGCATAAACATGGAAAATCTCCAATGCTATCTCTATAAACATTGAAATATCTATACCGCTCTCTGTATAAACATGGAAATAACTCCAACGCTATCTCTATAAACATGGAAATATCTACACCACTATCTTTGTAAACATGGAAATATCTACACCGCTACCTGTATAAACATGGAAATATCTACAACACTATCTGTGTAAACATGGGAATACCTTCACAGTTATCTGTGTAAACATGGAAATATGTACACCGCTATCTGTGTAAAGATGGAAATATCTTCACCGCAATATGCGCAAATATGGAAATATCTACACCGCTATTCCTGTAAACATGGAAATATCTACACCGCTATCTGTATAAACATGGAAATATCTGCACTGCTATCTGTATAAACAAGGAAATATCTATATGGCTATCTCTATAAACATGGAAATATCTACACCGCCATCTGTATAAACATGGAAATACCTACACAGTCATCTGTATAAACATGGAAAAATCTACACCACTATCTGTATACACATGGAAACATCTACAATGCCATCGGTATAAACATGGAAATATCTACACAGCCATCTGTATAAACATGGAAATATCTATCCAGCCATCTCTATAAACATGGAAAAATCTACACAGCTATCTGTAGAAACAAGAAAATAGCCACACCGCTATTTGCATAAACATGGAAATATCTACACCTCCGTCTGGAAAAACATGGAAATATCTACAGTCATCTGTATAAACATGGAAATATCTACATCTCCATGTGAATAAACATGGAAATATCTACACGGCCATCTGTACACCCATGGAAATATCTACACAACCATCTCTATAAACATGGAAATATCTACACCGTTATCTCCATAAACATGGAAATACCTACACCGCAATCTGTATAAATATGGAAATATCTACACCGCTAGCTGTACAAACATGGAAATATCTACATGGATATCTCTATAAACATGGAAATATCTTCACCACCATCTGTATAAACAAGGAAATACCTACACAGTCAATTGCATAAACATGGAAATATCTACAGCACTATCTGTATAAACATGGAAATATCTACACCGTTATCAGTATAAACATGGAAATATCCACACCGCTATCTGTATAAACATGGAAATACCTACACTGCTATGTGTATAAACACGGAATTATCTACAACGCTATCTCTATAAACATAGAAATATGTAAAACGCCATCTCTATAAACATGGAAATATCTACACCGCCATCTGTATAAACATGAAAGTATCTTCAGCACCAACTCTATAAACATAGAAACATCTACACTGTCATCTGTACAAAGATGGAAATATCTACACAGAGATCTGCATAAACATGGAAATATCTACACCTCTACCTGTATAAACTTGGAAATATCTACACCACTATCTTTGTAAAAATGGAAATACCTTCACCGCTACCTGTATAAACATGGAAATATCTACAACACTATCTGTGTAAACATGGGAATATCTTCACTGTTATCTGTGTAAACATGGAAATATGTACACCGCTATCTGTGTAAAGATGGAAATATCTTCACCGCAATATGTGCAAATATGGAAATATCTACACCGCTATCTCTGTAAACATGGAAATATCTACACCGCTATCTGTATAAACATGGAAATATCTGCACTGCTATCTGTATAAACATGGAAATAGCCACAATGCTATCTGCATAAACATTGAAATATCTACACCTCCATCTGGAAAAACATGGAAATATCTACACAGTCATCTGTATAAACATGGAAATATCTACATCTCCATGTGAATAAACATGGAAATATCTACACTGCCCTCTGTATACCCATGGAAATATCTACACAACCATCTGTATAAACATGGAAATATCTACAACGCTATCTCCATAAACATGGAAATACCTACACCGCAATCTGTATAAATATGGAAATATCTACACCGCTAGCTGTATAAACATGGAAATATCTACATGGATATCTCTATAAACATGGAAATATCTACACCGCCATCTGTATAAACTAGGAAATACCTACACAGTCAATTGCATAAACATGGAAATAACTACACCACTATCTGTATAAACATGGAAATATCTACACCGCTATCTGTATAAACATGGAAATATCTACACCGCTATCTGTATAAACATGGAAATATGTAAAACGCCATCTCTATAAACATAGAAATATCTACACCGCCATCTGTATAAACATGAAAATATCTTCACCACCAACTCTATAAACATAGAAACATCTACACGGTCATCTGTACAAAGATGGAAATATCTACACAGGGATCTTCATAAACATGGAAATATCTACACCTCTACCTCTATAAACTTGGAAATATCTACACCACTCTCTGTATAAACATGGAAATATCAACACTGCCGTCTGTATAAACATGGAAATATATACACAGCTGTCTCCATAAACATGGAAATATTTACACTGCTATCTGTATAAACATGGAAATATCTGCACTGCCATCTGTATAAACATGGAAATATCTACACTGCCATCTGTATACACATGGAAATACCTACACAGCTATCTGTATAAGCATGGAAATATCTACACCGCTATGTCTATAAACATGGAATTATCTACACCGCAATTTGTATAAACATGGAAATATCTTCACCTTTCTCTCTATAAACATGGAAATATCTACACCGCTATCTGTATAAACATGGAAATATCTACACCACGATCTGTATAAACATGGAAATGTCTACACCGCTCTCTCTATTAACATTGAAATACCTACAACGCTATCTCTATGAACATGGAAATGCCTACACCGCTATCTTTATAAACATGGAAATATCTACATGGCTAACTCCATAAACATGGAAATATCTACACCACCACCTGTATAAACATGGAAATACCTACACAGTCATCTGTATAAACATGGAAACATATACACCACTATCTGTATAAACATGGAAATATCTACACTGCCATCTGTATAAACAAGGAAATATCTACACCGCTATCTGTACAAACATGGGAAAATCTACACAGCTATCTCTATAAACATGGAAATATATACACTGCTGTCTGTATAAACATAGAAATAGCGACACCGTATCTGTATAAACATGGAAATATCAACACCGCCTTGTGTAAAAACATGAAAATATCTACACAGTCATCTGTATAAACCTGGAAATATCTACACTGCCATCTGTATACACATGGAAATATCTACACAGCCATCTGTATAAACATGGAAATGTCTACACCGCTATCTCTACAACCATGGAAATACGTGCACCGCAATCTGTATAATCATGGAAATATCTACACCGCTATCTGTATCAACATGGAAATATCCACACTGCCGTCTGTATAAAGATAGAAATATCTACACCGCGAGCTGTATAAACATGGAAATACCAACACCGATATGTGCATAAACATGGAAATATCTGCACCGCTATCTGTATAAACATGGAAATATCTACACTGCTATGTGTATAATGAAGGAAATCACTACTCCACCATCTGTATAATCATGGAAATATCTACAACGCCATCTGTATAAACATGGAAATATCTACACTGCTATCTGTATAAACATGGAAATATCTACAACACTATCTGGGTAAACATGGAAATACCTAAACAGCTATCTGTGTATACATGGAAATATGTACACCGCTATCTGAGTAAAGATGGAAATATCTACACCGCAATCTGTGCAAAGATGGAAATATCTACACCGCTTTCTCTGTAAACATGCAAATATCTACACTGCTATCTGTATAAACATGGAAATATATACACCGCTATCTGTATAAACATGGAAATATCTACACCACGATCTGTATAAACAGGGAAATATCTACACCGCTATCTGTATAAACGTGGAAATATCTACACCGCTATCTGTATAAACATGGAAATACCTACACCACTATCTGTGTAAATATGGAAATATCTACACCGCTATCACTATAAACATGGAAATGGCAACAGCGCTATCTGTATAAACATGGAAATATCTACATGGCTATCGCTATAAACATGGAAATATCTACAATGCCATCTGTATAAACATGGAAATACCTACACAGTCATCTGTATAAACATGGAAATATCTACACCACTATCTGTATAAACGTGGAAATATCTACACTGCCATCTGTTTAAACATGGAAATATCTACACAGCCATCTCTATAAACATTGAAATATCTACATTGCTATCTGTAAAAACATGGAAATAGCCACACCGCTATCTGTATAAACAGGGAAATATCAACAACACCATCTGTAAAAACATGAAAATACATACACAGTCATTGGTATAAACATGGAAATATCTACAACTCCATCTGTAGAAACCTGGAAATCTCTACACTGCCTTCTCTATACACATGGAAATGTCTACACTGCCATCTGTATTAACATGGAAATATCTACACCGCTATATCTATTAACATGGAAATACCTACACAGCTATCTGTATAAACACGGAAATATCTACACCGCTATCTGTAGAAACATGGAAATATCTACACCGCTATCTGTATAAACTTGGAAATATCTACACCTCCATCAGTATAAACATGGAAATACCTACACTGCCATCTGTATACACGTGGAAATATCTACTCTGCCATGTGTATAAACATGGAAATATCTACACCGTTATCTCTATAAACATGGAAATTCCTACACCGCTATCTGTATAAACATGGAACTATCTACATGGCTATCTGTATAAACATGGAAATATCTACAAAGCCATCTGTATAAACATGGAAATACACAGTCATCTGTATAAACATGGAAATATCTCCACCGCTCTCTGCATAAACATGGAAATATCTCCACCGCTATCGGTATAAACATGGAAATATCTACACCGCTATCTTTATAAACATGGAAATATCTACACCGCCATCTGTATAAACCTGGAAATACCTACACAGTCATCTGTATAAACATAGAAATATCTACACCGCTATATCTATAAACATGGAAATACCTACACCGCAGGTTGTATAAACATGGAAATATCTACACCGCTATCAGTATAAACATGGAAATATGTACAACACTATCTGTAAAAACATGGAAATATATACACTGCCATCTGTATTAACATGGAAATAGCAACACCGCTATCTGTGTAATCATGGAAATATCTACACCAACATCTGAATAAACATGGAAACATCTACACAGCTATCTGTACAAATATGGAAATAACTAAACCGATATCTGTATAAATATGGAAATATCTACAGCGCTATCTCCATAAACATGGAAATTTCTACACCGCTATCTGTATAAACATGGAGATATCTACACGGTTATCTATGTAAACATGGAAATATCTAAAGTGCCTTCTGTATAAACATGGAAATAACTACAGAGTCATCTGTATAAACATGGTAATATCTACACCACTATCTGTATAAACATGGAAATATCTAGACAGCTATCTCTATAAACCTGGAAATAGGTACACTGCTATCTGTATAAACATAGAAATAGCGACATCGCTATCTGTATAAACATGGAAATATCTACCCCGCCATCTGTAAAAACATGAAGATACCTACAGAGTCATCTGTATAAACTTGGAAATATCTACACCTCCATCTGTATAAACATAGAAATATCTACACTGCCATCTGTATACACATGGAAATATCTACACAGCCAACTGTATAAACATGGAAATATGTACTCCGCTATCTGTAAACATGGAAATATCTACACCACTATCTTTATAAACTTGGAAATATCAACACCGCCTTGTGTATAAACATGGAAATATACCCACCGCTATTTGCATAAACATGGAAAATCTCCAATGCTATCTCTATAAACATTGAAATATCTATACCGCTCTCTGTATAAACATGGAAATAACTCCAACGCTATCTCTATAAACATGGAAATATCTACACCACTATCTTTGTAAACATGGAAATATCTACACCGCTACCTGTATAAACATGGAAATATCTACAACACTATCTGTGTAAACATGGGAATATCTTCACAGTTATCTGTGTAAACATGGAAATATGTACACCGCTATCTGTGTAAAGATGGAAATATCTTCACCGCAATATGCGCAAATATGGAAATATCTACACCGCTATTCCTGTAAACATGGAAATATCTACACCGCTATCTGTATAAACATGGAAATATCTGCACTGCTATCTGTATAAACAAGGAAATATCTATATGGCTATCTCTATAAACATGGAAATATCTACACCGCCATCTGTATAAACATGGAAATACCTACACAGTCATCTGTATAAACATGGAAAAATCTACACCACTATCTGTATACACATGGAAACATCTACAATGCCATCGGTATAAACATGGAAATATCTACACAGCCATCTGTATAAACATGGAAATATCTATCCAGCCATCTCTATAAACATGGAAAAATCTACACAGCTATCTGTATAAACAAGAAAATAGCCACACCGCTATTTGCATAAACATGGAAATATCTACACCTCCATCTGGAAAAACATGGAAATATCTACAGTCATCTGTATAAACATGGAAATATCTACATCTCCATGTGAATGAACATGGAAATATCTACACGGCCATCTGTACACCCATGGAAATATCTACACAACCATCTCTATAAACATGGAAATATCTACACCGTTATCTCCATAAACATGGAAATACCTACACCGCAATCTGTATAAATATGGAAATATCTACACCGCTAGCTGTACAAACATGGAAATATCTACATGGATATCTCTATAAACATGGAAATATCTTCACCACCATCTGTATAAACAAGGAAATACCTACACAGTCAATTGCATAAACATGGAAATATCTACAGCACTATCTGTATAAACATGGAAATATCTACACCGTTATCAGTATAAACATGGAAATATCCACACCGCTATCTGTATAAACATGGAAATACCTACACTGCTATGTGTATAAACACGGAATTATCTACAACGCTATCTCTATAAACATAGAAATATGTAAAACGCCATCTCTATAAACATGGAAATATCTACACCGCCATCTGTATAAACATGAAAGTATCTTCAGCACCAACTCTATAAACATAGAAACATCTACACTGTCATCTGTACAAAGATGGAAATATCTACACAGAGATCTGCATAAACATGGAAATATCTACACCTCTACCTGTATAAACTTGGAAATATCTACACCACTATCTTTGTAAAAATGGAAATACCTTCACCGCTACCTGTATAAACATGGAAATATCTACAACACTATCTGTGTAAACATGGGAATATCTTCACTGTTATCTGTGTAAACATGGAAATATGTACACCGCTATCTGTGTAAAGATGGAAATATCTTCACCGCAATATGTGCAAATATGGAAATATCTACACCGCTATCTCTGTAAACATGGAAATATCTACACCGCTATCTGTATAAACATGGAAATATCTGCACTGCTATCTGTATAAACATGGAAATAGCCACAATGCTATCTGCATAAACATTGAAATATCTACACCTCCATCTGGAAAAACATGGAAATATCTACACAGTCATCTGTATAAACATGGAAATATCTACATCTCCATGTGAATAAACATGGAAATATCTACACTGCCCTCTGTATACCCATGGAAATATCTACACAACCATCTGTATAAACATGGAAATATCTACAACGCTATCTCCATAAACATGGAAATACCTACACCGCAATCTGTATAAATATGGAAATATCTACACCGCTAGCTGTATAAACATGGAAATATCTACATGGATATCTCTATAAACATGGAAATATCTACACCGCCATCTGTATAAACTAGGAAATACCTACACAGTCAATTGCATAAACATGGAAATAACTACACCACTATCTGTATAAACATGGAAATATCTACACCGCTATCTGTATAAACATGGAAATATCTACACCGCTATCTGTATAAACATGGAAATATGTAAAACGCCATCTCTATAAACATAGAAATATCTACACCGCCATCTGTATAAACATGAAAATATCTTCACCACCAACTCTATAAACATAGAAACATCTACACGGTCATCTGTACAAAGATGGAAATATCTACACAGGGATCTTCATAAACATGGAAATATCTACACCTCTACCTCTATAAACTTGGAAATATCTACACCACTCTCTGTATAAACATGGAAATATCAACACTGCCGTCTGTATAAACATGGAAATATATACACAGCTGTCTCCATAAACATGGAAATATTTACACTGCTATCTGTATAAACATGGAAATATCTGCACTGCCATCTGTATAAACATGGAAATATCTACACTGCCATCTGTATACACATGGAAATACCTACACAGCTATCTGTATAAGCATGGAAATATCTACACCGCTATGTCTATAAACATGGAATTATCTACACCGCAATTTGTATAAACATGGAAATATCTTCACCTTTCTCTCTATAAACATGGAAATATCTACACCGCTATCTGTATAAACATGGAAATATCTACACCACGATCTGTATAAACATGGAAATGTCTACACCGCTCTCTCTATTAACATTGAAATACCTACAACGCTATCTCTATGAACATGGAAATGCCTACACCGCTATCTTTATAAACATGGAAATATCTACATGGCTAACTCCATAAACATGGAAATATCTACACCACCACCTGTATAAACATGGAAATACCTACACAGTCATCTGTATAAACATGGAAACATATACACCACTATCTGTATAAACATGGAAATATCTACACTGCCATCTGTATAAACAAGGAAATATCTACACCGCTATCTGTACAAACATGGGAAAATCTACACAGCTATCTCTATAAACATGGAAATATATACACTGCTGTCTGTATAAACATAGAAATAGCGACACCGTATCTGTATAAACATGGAAATATCAACACCGCCTTGTGTAAAAACATGAAAATATCTACACAGTCATCTGTATAAACCTGGAAATATCTACACTGCCATCTGTATACACATGGAAATATCTACACAGCCATCTGTATAAACATGGAAATGTCTACACCGCTATCTCTACAAACATGGAAATACGTGCACCGCAATCTGTATAATCATGGAAATATCTACACCGCTATCTGTATCAACATGGAAATATCCACACTGCCGTCTGTATAAAGATAGAAATATCTACACCGCGAGCTGTATAAACATGGAAATACCAACACCGATATGTGCATAAACATGGAAATATCTGCACCGCTATCTGTATAAACATGGAAATATCTACACTGCTATGTGTATAATGAAGGAAATCACTACTCCACCATCTGTATAATCATGGAAATATCTACAACGCCATCTGTATAAACATGGAAATATCTACACTGCTATCTGTATAAACATGGAAATATCTACAACACTATCTGGGTAAACATGGAAATACCTAAACAGCTATCTGTGTATACATGGAAATATGTACACCGCTATCTGAGTAAAGATGGAAATATCTACACCGCAATCTGTGCAAAGATGGAAATATCTACACCGCTTTCTCTGTAAACATGCAAATATCTACACTGCTATCTGTATAAACATGGAAATATATACACCGCTATCTGTATAAACATGGAAATATCTACACCACGATCTGTATAAACAGGGAAATATCTACACCGCTATCTGTATAAACGTGGAAATATCTACACCGCTATCTGTATAAACATGGAAATACCTACACCACTATCTGTGTAAATATGGAAATATCTACACCGCTATCACTATAAACATGGAAATGGCAACAGCGCTATCTGTATAAACATGGAAATATCTACATGGCTATCGCTATAAACATGGAAATATCTACAATGCCATCTGTATAAACATGGAAATACCTACACAGTCATCTGTATAAACATGGAAATATCTACACCACTATCTGTATAAACGTGGAAATATCTACACTGCCATCTGTTTAAACATGGAAATATCTACACAGCCATCTCTATAAACATTGAAATATCTACATTGCTATCTGTAAAAACATGGAAATAGCCACACCGCTATCTGTATAAACAGGGAAATATCAACAACACCATCTGTAAAAACATGAAAATACATACACAGTCATTGGTATAAACATGGAAATATCTACAACTCCATCTGTAGAAACCTGGAAATCTCTACACTGCCTTCTCTATACACATGGAAATGTCTACACTGCCATCTGTATTAACATGGAAATATCTACACCGCTATATCTATTAACATGGAAATACCTACACAGCTATCTGTATAAACACGGAAATATCTACACCGCTATCTGTAGAAACATGGAAATATCTACACCGCTATCTGTATAAACTTGGAAATATCTACACCTCCATCAGTATAAACATGGAAATACCTACACTGCCATCTGTATACACGTGGAAATATCTACTCTGCCATGTGTATAAACATGGAAATATCTACACCGTTATCTCTATAAACATGGAAATTCCTACACCGCTATCTGTATAAACATGGAACTATCTACATGGCTATCTGTATAAACATGGAAATATCTACAAAGCCATCTGTATAAACATGGAAATACACAGTCATCTGTATAAACATGGAAATATCTCCACCGCTCTCTGCATAAACATGGAAATATCTCCACCGCTATCGGTATAAACATGGAAATATCTACACCGCTATCTTTATAAACATGGAAATATCTACACCGCCATCTGTATAAACCTGGAAATACCTACACAGTCATCTGTATAAACATAGAAATATCTACACCGCTATATCTATAAACATGGAAATACCTACACCGCAGGTTGTATAAACATGGAAATATCTACACCGCTATCAGTATAAACATGGAAATATGTACAACACTATCTGTAAAAACATGGAAATATATACACTGCCATCTGTATTAACATGGAAATAGCAACACCGCTATCTGTGTAATCATGGAAATATCTACACCAACATCTGAATAAACATGGAAACATCTACACAGCTATCTGTACAAATATGGAAATAACTAAACCGATATCTGTATAAATATGGAAATATCTACAGCGCTATCTCCATAAACATGGAAATTTCTACACCGCTATCTGTATAAACATGGAGATATCTACACGGTTATCTATGTAAACATGGAAATATCTAAAGTGCCTTCTGTATAAACATGGAAATAACTACAGAGTCATCTGTATAAACATGGTAATATCTACACCACTATCTGTATAAACATGGAAATATCTAGACAGCTATCTCTATAAACCTGGAAATAGGTACACTGCTATCTGTATAAACATAGAAATAGCGACATCGCTATCTGTATAAACATGGAAATATCTACCCCGCCATCTGTAAAAACATGAAGATACCTACAGAGTCATCTGTATAAACTTGGAAATATCTACACCTCCATCTGTATAAACATAGAAATATCTACACTGCCATCTGTATACACATGGAAATATCTACACAGCCAACTGTATAAACATGGAAATATGTACTCCGCTATCTGTAAACATGGAAATATCTACACCACTATCTTTATAAACTTGGAAATATCAACACCGCCTTGTGTATAAACATGGAAATATACCCACCGCTATTTGCATAAACATGGAAAATCTCCAATGCTATCTCTATAAACATTGAAATATCTATACCGCTCTCTGTATAAACATGGAAATAACTCCAACGCTATCTCTATAAACATGGAAATATCTACACCACTATCTTTGTAAACATGGAAATATCTACACCGCTACCTGTATAAACATGGAAATATCTACAACACTATCTGTGTAAACATGGGAATATCTTCACAGTTATCTGTGTAAACATGGAAATATGTACACCGCTATCTGTGTAAAGATGGAAATATCTTCACCGCAATATGCGCAAATATGGAAATATCTACACCGCTATTCCTGTAAACATGGAAATATCTACACCGCTATCTGTATAAACATGGAAATATCTGCACTGCTATCTGTATAAACAAGGAAATATCTATATGGCTATCTCTATAAACATGGAAATATCTACACCGCCATCTGTATAAACATGGAAATACCTACACAGTCATCTGTATAAACATGGAAAAATCTACACCACTATCTGTATACACATGGAAACATCTACAATGCCATCGGTATAAACATGGAAATATCTACACAGCCATCTGTATAAACATGGAAATATCTATCCAGCCATCTCTATAAACATGGAAAAATCTACACAGCTATCTGTATAAACAAGAAAATAGCCACACCGCTATTTGCATAAACATGGAAATATCTACACCTCCATCTGGAAAAACATGGAAATATCTACAGTCATCTGTATAAACATGGAAATATCTACATCTCCATGTGAATGAACATGGAAATATCTACACGGCCATCTGTACACCCATGGAAATATCTACACAACCATCTCTATAAACATGGAAATATCTACACCGTTATCTCCATAAACATGGAAATACCTACACCGCAATCTGTATAAATATGGAAATATCTACACCGCTAGCTGTACAAACATGGAAATATCTACATGGATATCTCTATAAACATGGAAATATCTTCACCACCATCTGTATAAACAAGGAAATACCTACACAGTCAATTGCATAAACATGGAAATATCTACAGCACTATCTGTATAAACATGGAAATATCTACACCGTTATCAGTATAAACATGGAAATATCCACACCGCTATCTGTATAAACATGGAAATACCTACACTGCTATGTGTATAAACACGGAATTATCTACAATGCTATCTCTATAAACATAGAAATATGTAAAACGCCATCTCTATAAACATGGAAATATCTACACCGCCATCTGTATAAACATGAAAGTATCTTCAGCACCAACTCTATAAACATAGAAACATCTACACTGTCATCTGTACAAAGATGGAAATATCTACACAGAGATCTGCATAAACATGGAAATATCTACACCTCTACCTGTATAAACTTGGAAATATCTACACCACTATCTTTGTAAAAATGGAAATACCTTCACCGCTACCTGTATAAACATGGAAATATCTACAACACTATCTGTGTAAACATGGGAATATCTTCACTGTTATCTGTGTAAACATGGAAATATGTACACCGCTATCTGTGTAAAGATGGAAATATCTTCACCGCAATATGTGCAAATATGGAAATATCTACACCGCTATCTCTGTAAACATGGAAATATCTACACCGCTATCTGTATAAACATGGAAATATCTGCACTGCTATCTGTATAAACATGGAAATAGCCACAATGCTATCTGCATAAACATTGAAATATCTACACCTCCATCTGGAAAAACATGGAAATATCTACACAGTCATCTGTATAAACATGGAAATATCTACATCTCCATGTGAATAAACATGGAAATATCTACACTGCCCTCTGTATACCCATGGAAATATCTACACAACCATCTGTATAAACATGGAAATATCTACAACGCTATCTCCATAAACATGGAAATACCTACACCGCAATCTGTATAAATATGGAAATATCTACACCGCTAGCTGTATAAACATGGAAATATCTACATGGATATCTCTATAAACATGGAAATATCTACACCGCCATCTGTATAAACTAGGAAATACCTACACAGTCAATTGCATAAACATGGAAATAACTACACCACTATCTGTATAAACATGGAAATATCTACACCGCTATCTGTATAAACATGGAAATATCTACACCGCTATCTGTATAAACATGGAAATATGTAAAACGCCATCTCTATAAACATAGAAATATCTACACCGCCATCTGTATAAACATGAAAATATCTTCACCACCAACTCTATAAACATAGAAACATCTACACGGTCATCTGTACAAAGATGGAAATATCTACACAGGGATCTTCATAAACATGGAAATATCTACACCTCTACCTCTATAAACTTGGAAATATCTACACCACTCTCTGTATAAACATGGAAATATCAACACTGCCGTCTGTATAAACATGGAAATATATACACAGCTGTCTCCATAAACATGGAAATATTTACACTGCTATCTGTATAAACATGGAAATATCTGCACTGCCATCTGTATAAACATGGAAATATCTACACTGCCATCTGTATACACATGGAAATACCTACACAGCTATCTGTATAAGCATGGAAATATCTACACCGCTATGTCTATAAACATGGAATTATCTACACCGCAATTTGTATAAACATGGAAATATCTTCACCTTTCTCTCTATAAACATGGAAATATCTACACCGCTATCTGTATAAACATGGAAATATCTACACCACGATCTGTATAAACATGGAAATGTCTACACCGCTCTCTCTATTAACATTGAAATACCTACAACGCTATCTCTATGAACATGGAAATGCCTACACCGCTATCTTTATAAACATGGAAATATCTACATGGCTAACTCCATAAACATGGAAATATCTACACCACCACCTGTATAAACATGGAAATACCTACACAGTCATCTGTATAAACATGGAAACATATACACCACTATCTGTATAAACATGGAAATATCTACACTGCCATCTGTATAAACAAGGAAATATCTACACCGCTATCTGTACAAACATGGGAAAATCTACACAGCTATCTCTATAAACATGGAAATATATACACTGCTGTCTGTATAAACATAGAAATAGCGACACCGTATCTGTATAAACATGGAAATATCAACACCGCCTTGTGTAAAAACATGAAAATATCTACACAGTCATCTGTATAAACCTGGAAATATCTACACTGCCATCTGTATACACATGGAAATATCTACACAGCCATCTGTATAAACATGGAAATGTCTACACCGCTATCTCTACAAACATGGAAATACGTGCACCGCAATCTGTATAATCATGGAAATATCTACACCGCTATCTGTATCAACATGGAAATATCCACACTGCCGTCTGTATAAAGATAGAAATATCTACACCGCGAGCTGTATAAACATGGAAATACCAACACCGATATGTGCATAAACATGGAAATATCTGCACCGCTATCTGTATAAACATGGAAATATCTACACTGCTATGTGTATAATGAAGGAAATCACTACTCCACCATCTGTATAATCATGGAAATATCTACAACGCCATCTGTATAAACATGGAAATATCTACACTGCTATCTGTATAAACATGGAAATATCTACAACACTATCTGGGTAAACATGGAAATACCTAAACAGCTATCTGTGTATACATGGAAATATGTACACCGCTATCTGAGTAAAGATGGAAATATCTACACCGCAATCTGTGCAAAGATGGAAATATCTACACCGCTTTCTCTGTAAACATGCAAATATCTACACTGCTATCTGTATAAACATGGAAATATATACACCGCTATCTGTATAAACATGGAAATATCTACACCACGATCTGTATAAACAGGGAAATATCTACACCGCTATCTGTATAAACGTGGAAATATCTACACCGCTATCTGTATAAACATGGAAATACCTACACCACTATCTGTGTAAATATGGAAATATCTACACCGCTATCACTATAAACATGGAAATGGCAACAGCGCTATCTGTATAAACATGGAAATATCTACATGGCTATCGCTATAAACATGGAAATATCTACAATGCCATCTGTATAAACATGGAAATACCTACACAGTCATCTGTATAAACATGGAAATATCTACACCACTATCTGTATAAACGTGGAAATATCTACACTGCCATCTGTTTAAACATGGAAATATCTACACAGCCATCTCTATAAACATTGAAATATCTACATTGCTATCTGTAAAAACATGGAAATAGCCACACCGCTATCTGTATAAACAGGGAAATATCAACAACACCATCTGTAAAAACATGAAAATACATACACAGTCATTGGTATAAACATGGAAATATCTACAACTCCATCTGTAGAAACCTGGAAATCTCTACACTGCCTTCTCTATACACATGGAAATGTCTACACTGCCATCTGTATTAACATGGAAATATCTACACCGCTATATCTATTAACATGGAAATACCTACGCAGCTATCTGTATAAACACGGAAATATCTACACCGCTATCTGTAGAAACATGGAAATATCTACACCGCTATCTGTATAAACTTGGAAATATCTACACCTCCATCAGTATAAACATGGAAATACCTACACTGCCATCTGTATACACGTGGAAATATCTACTCTGCCATGTGTATAAACATGGAAATATCTACACCGTTATCTCTATAAACATGGAAATTCCTACACCGCTATCTGTATAAACATGGAACTATCTACATGGCTATCTGTATAAACATGGAAATATCTACAAAGCCATCTGTATAAACATGGAAATACACAGTCATCTGTATAAACATGGAAATATCTCCACCGCTCTCTGCATAAACATGGAAATATCTCCACCGCTATCGGTATAAACATGGAAATATCTACACCGCTATCTTTATAAACATGGAAATATCTACACCGCCATCTGTATAAACCTGGAAATACCTACACAGTCATCTGTATAAACATAGAAATATCTACACCGCTATATCTATAAACATGGAAATACCTACACCGCAGGTTGTATAAACATGGAAATATCTACACCGCTATCAGTATAAACATGGAAATATGTACAACACTATCTGTAAAAACATGGAAATATATACACTGCCATCTGTATTAACATGGAAATAGCAACACCGCTATCTGTGTAATCATGGAAATATCTACACCAACATCTGAATAAACATGGAAACATCTACACAGCTATCTGTACAAATATGGAAATAACTAAACCGATATCTGTATAAATATGGAAATATCTACAGCGCTATCTCCATAAACATGGAAATTTCTACACCGCTATCTGTATAAACATGGAGATATCTACACGGTTATCTATGTAAACATGGAAATATCTAAAGTGCCTTCTGTATAAACATGGAAATAACTACAGAGTCATCTGAATAAACATGGTAATATCTACACCACTATCTGTATAAACATGGAAATATCTAGACAGCTATCTCTATAAACCTGGAAATAGGTACACTGCTATCTGTATAAACATAGAAATAGCGACATCGCTATCTGTATAAACATGGAAATATCTACACAGTCATCTGAATAAACATGGAAATATCTACACCAGCATCTGTATAAACATGGAAATAGCTACAATACCATCTGTATAGACATGGAAATATCTACACAGACATCTGTATAAATATGGAAATATCTACACCACCATCTGTATAAACATGGAAATATCTACACTGCCATCTGTAGAAAGATGGAAATATCTACACCGCTATCTCTATAAATATGGAAATATCTACACAGCCATCTCAATAAACCTGAAAATATCTACACTGTCATCTCCATAAAGATGGAAGTATCTACTCCGCCATGTGTATAAACACGGAAATATCTACACCTCCATCTCTGTATAAACATGGAAATATCTACACCGCCATCTGCATGTCCATGGAAATATCTACACTGCCATCTGTATAAACATGGAAATATCTACATGGCCATCTGTGTATAGATGGAAATATCAACACCGCCATCTGTACAATCATGTAAATATCTACACCGCTATCTCTATAAACATGGAAATATCTGCACTGCCATCTGTAAAAACATGGAAATAACTATACAGTCATCTGTATAAACGTAGAAATATCTACAATGCCATCTGTATACACATGGAAATATCTACACTGCCATCTGAATGAACATGAAAATATCTACACTGCTATCTGTATAAACATGGAAATATCTACACCGCCATCTCTATAAACATGGAAATATCTACACGGTCATCTGTGTATAGATGGAAATATCAACACCGCTATCTGTAGAAACATGGCAACATCTACACCGCCATCTGTGTGAATAAGGAAATATCTACAATGCCATCGGTATAAAGATATAAATATCTGCACCGCGAGCTGTATAAACATGGAAATATTTACATCGCTATCTGTATAAACGTGGAAATACCAACAACGCTATCGGTATAAACATGGAAATATCTACAACGCCATCTATATAAACATGGAAATATCTACACCGCTATGTCTATAAACATGGAAATACCTACACCGCTATCTCCATCACCATGGAAATATATACACCGCCATCTCTTTAAACATGGAGATATCTACAACGCCATCTACATAAACAAGAAAATATCTACATTGCCATCTATATAAACATGGAAATATCTACACTGCCATTTGTAGAAAGTTGGAAATATCTACACCGCCATCTGTATAAACGTGGAAATATCTACACCGCTATCTGTATAAAAATGGAAATATCTACATGGCAATCTGTATAAACATGGAAATATCTACACTGCCATGTGTATAAATATGGAAATATCTACACCGCTATCTGTGTAAACTTGGAAATATCTACACAGCTATCTTTGTAAATTTGGCAATACTTACACCGCAATCTGTGCAAAGATGGAAATATCTACAACACTATCTCTGTAAACATGGAAATATCTACACCGCTATCTTTATAAACATGGAAATATCTACACTGCCATCTGTATAAACATGGAAATATCTGCAGCGCCATCTGTATAAACATGGAAATATCTACACTGCCGTCTGTACACACATGTAAATAACTACACAGCCATCTGTATAAACATGGAAATATCTACACCGCTATCTCTATAAACATGGAAATATCTACACCGCTATCTGTATAAACATGGAAATAACTACATCGCTATCTGTATAAACAGGGAAATATCTCCACCGCTATCTGTAAAATATGGAAATATCTACACCGCTATCTGCATAATCATGGACATATCTACACCGCCGTCTGTATAAACATGGAAATATCTCCACCGCAATCTGTATTAACATGGAAATATCTTCACCGCTATCTGTATAAACAAGGAAATATCTACACCGCTATCTGTATAGATATGGAAATACCTACACAGCCATCTGTATAAACATGGAAATAGCTACACCGCAATCTGTATGAACATGGAAATATATACACCGCTATCTGTATAAACATGGAAATATCTACACTGCCGTCTGTATAAACATGGATATAGCCACACCGTTATGTTTTATAAACATGGAAATATCTACACCACCATCTGAATAAACATGGAAATATCTACACGGCTATCTGTATAAATATGGAAATATCTACACCGCTACCTCTTTAAACATGGAAATATCTACACAGCTATCTGTATAAACATGCATATATCTACAGCGCTATCTCTATAAACATGGAAATATCTACACCGCCATCTGTATAAACATGGAAACATGTACACAGTCATCTGTATAAACATGGAAATAACTACACCGCTGTCTGTATAAACATGGAAATATATACACCGCTATCCGTATAAACATGGAAATATCTACACCGCTATCTGTATAAATATGGAAATATCCACACCGCTATCCCTACAAACATGGAAATGTCTACACCGCTATCTGTATAAACATGGAAATATCTACATGGCTATCTCTATAAACATGGAAATATCAACACCGCTATCTACATAAACACGGAAATATCTACACCGCTATCTGCATAAACATGGAAATATCTACATCGTTATCTGTACAAACATGGAAATATCTCCACCGCTATCTCTATGATCATGGAAATATCTCCAACGCTATGTCAATAAACTTGGAAATATCTGCACTGCAATCTTTATAAACATGGAAATATCTACTCCACTATCTGTATAAACATGGATATATCTACACTGCCATCTGAATAAACATGGTAATAGCCACACCGCTATCTGCATAAACATGGAAATATCTACACCACCATCTGAATAAACATACAAATATCTACACCGCTATGTTTATAAATATGGAAATATCTTCACCGCTATCTCTGTAAACATGGAAATAGCTACACCGCTACCAGTATAAACATGGATATGTCTACACCGCTATCTCTATAAACATGGAAATATCTCCAACGCTATCTGTATAAAGATGAAAATATCTCCACCGCTATCTGTATAAACATGGAAATATCTACACCGATTTTTTTATAAACATATAAATATCTACACCGCAATCTCTATAAACATGGAAATAACTACAACACTATCTGTGTAAAAATGGAAATATCTACAAAGCTGTCTGTGTAAACATGGAAATATGTACACCGCAATCTGTGTGAGGATGGAAATATCTTCACCGCAATCTGTGCAGAAATGGAAATATCTACACCTCTATCTCTGTAAACATGGAAATATCTACACCACTATCTGTATAAACATGGAAATATCTACACCGCTATCTGTATAAACATGGAAATGTGTACACCGCTATCTGTATAAATATGGAAATATCTACACCGCTATCTCTATAAACATGGAAATGTCTACACCGCTATCTGTTTAAAAATGGAAATATCTACATGGCTATTTCTATAAATATGGAAATATCTACACAGCCATCTCTATAAACATGGAAATATCTACATCGCCATCTGTATAAACATGGAAATATCTACACCACCATCTCAATAAACATGGAAATATCTAGACAGCCATATCTATGCACATGGAAATATCTACACAGCCATCTGTATAAACATGGAAATATCTACACCTCTATCTCTGTAAACATGGAAATACCTACACCGCTATCTGTAGAAACATGGAAATATCTACACTGCCATCTGTATACACAAGGAAATATCTACAAAGCCATCCCTATAAACATGGAATTATCTACACCGCTATCTCTATAAACATGGAAATACCTACACCGCTATCTGTATGAACAAGGCAATATTTACATCGCTATCTCTGTAAACAAGGAAATATCTACACCGCCATCTCTATAAACATGAAAATATCTACACTGCCATCTCTATACACATGGAAGTATCTACACAGCCATCTTTATAAACATGGAAATATCTACACTGCCATCTGTATAAACATGGAAATATCTACACTGCTATCTGTATTAAGATGGAAATATCTACATCACCGTCTGTATAAATATGGAAATACCTACACCGCTATCTCTATAAACATGGAAATATCTAGACAGTCATCAGTATAAACATGGAAATATCTACAACGCCATGTGTATAAACATGGAAACATCTTCACAGCCATCTGTATAAACATGGAAATATCTACACTGCAATCTTTGCTTACATGGAAATATCTACTCCGCTATCTCTGTAAAGATGGAAATACCTACACTGCCATCTGTATAAACATGGAAATATCTACACAGCCATTTCTATAAACACGGAAATATCTACACTGCTATCTGTATAAACATGGAAATAACTAGACCGCCATCTGTAAAAACATGGAAATATGTACACAGATATCTGTATAAACAGGGAAATATCTACACCACCATCTTTATAAACATGGAAATATCTACACTGCTATCTGTATACTAATGGAAATATCTACACAGCCATCTGTAGATACATGGAAATATCTACAACGCTATCTCTATAAACATGGAAATAGCTACACCACTATCTGTATGAACATGGAAATATCTACACCGCCATCTGTATAAACATGGAAATATCTCCACCGCTAAATGTATAAACATAGAAATATCCCCACCGCTATCTGAATAAACATGGAAATATCTACACCGCTAACTATATAAATATGGAAATATCTACACCGCTATTTGTATAAATATGGAAATATCTACACCGCTATCTATATAAATATGGAAATATATACATGGCTATCTCTATAAACGTGGAAATATCTACACCGCTATCTCTATAAACATGGAAAAAACCTGAACCGCAGTGTGCATAAACATGGAAATAACTACACCGCTATCTGTATGAACATGGAAATATCTGCACTGTTATCTGTATAAACTTGGAAATATCTACACCGCCATCTGTATAAACAGGGAAATATCTCCACCGCTATCTGTATAAACATGGAAATATCTATACCGCTATCTTTATAAACATGGAAATATCTACACCGCTATCTGTATAAAGTTGCAAATATCAACACCGCTATCTCTATAAACATGGAAATAACTACACCACCATCTGTATAAACATGGAAGTAACTACACCGTCATCTGTATAAACATGGAAATATCTACACCACTATCTGTATAAACAAGGAAATATCTACACTGCCATCTGTGTAAACACGAAATATCTACACAGCCATCTCTATAAACATGGAAATATCTACACCGCTATCTGTATAAACATAGAAATATCTAAACCACGATCTGTATAAACATGGAAAGATCTACACGGCTATCTGTATAAACATGGAAATATCTACATCGCTATCTATATAAACATGGAAATATCTACACCTCTATCTGTATAAATATGGAAATACCTCCACCGCTATCTGTTTAAACATGGAAATATCTACACACCCATCTGTATACACATGGAAATATCTACACGGCCATCTGTATACCCATGGAAATATCTACACAGCCATCAGTAGAAACAAGGAAATATCTACACCGCTATCTGTATAAACATGGAAATATCTACACCACTATCTGTATAAACCTGGAAATATCTACACCACCATCTGTATAAATATGGAAATATCTCCACCGCTATCTCTATAAACATGGAAATATCCCCACCGCTATCTGTATAAACATGGAAACATCTACACCGCTATCTCTGTAAACATGGAATTATATACACCGCTATCTGTATAAACATGGAAATATCTACACCGCTATCCATATAAACGTGGAAATATCTACACCGTTATCTGTATAATCGTGGAAATATCTACACCGCTATCTGTATAAACATGGAAATATCTACACCTCCATCTGTATAAACATGGAAATATCTACACTTCCATTTGTATACACATGGAAATATCTACACAGCAATCTGTCTAAACTTGGAAATATCTACACCGCTATCTCTGTAAACGTGGAAATACCTACACCGCAATCTGTATAAACATGGAAACATCTACACCGCTATCTGTATAAACATGGAAATATCTACACTGCTATCTGTACAAACATGCAAATATCTACAACGCTATATGTGTAAATATGGAAATATCTACACCACTATCTTTATAAACATGGATATATTTACAAAGCTATCTGCATAAACATGGAAATATCAACAACGATATATGTAAAAACATGGAAATATCTACATGGCTATCTCTATGAACATGGAAATATCTACACCGCCATTTGAATAAACATGGAAATACCTACACGGTCATCTGTATAAATATGGAAATATCTACACCACTACCTGTATAAACATGGAAATATCTACATGGCTATCTCTATAAACATGGAAATATCTACACAGCCATCTGTATAAACATGGAAATATCTACAGAGTCATCTATATAAACATGGAAATATCTACACCAATATCTGAATAAACACAGAAATATCTACACTGCCATCTGTATAAACATGGAAATATCTACACAGTCATCTCTATAAACGTGGAAATATCTACACCGCTATCTGTATAAACATGGAAATAGCCACACCGCTATCTGTAGAAACATGGAAATATCTACCCCACCATCTGTAAAAATATGAAAATATCTACAGAGTAATCTGTATAAACATGGAAATATCTACACCTCCATGTGTAAAAACATGGAAATATCTACACTGCAATCTGTATACACATGGAAATATCTACACAGCCATCTGTATAAACTGGGAAATATCTACACCGCTATCTCTGTAAACATGGAAATAACTACAACGCAATCTCTATAAACATGGAAATATCTACACAGCTATCTCTACACACATGGAAATATCTACACCACTATCTGTATAAACTTGGAAATATCTACACCGCTATCTCTATAAACATGGAAATATCTACACCGCCATCTGCATAAAAATGGAAATATCTATACAGTCATCTGTATAAACATGGAAATATCTACACCACTACGTGTATAAACATGGAAACAACTTCACTGCTATCTGTATAAACATGGAAATATCTAGACCGCCATCTGTAAAAACATGGAAATATATACACAGATATCTGTAAAAACAGGGAAATATCTACACCACCATCTTTATAAGCATGGAAATACGTACACTGCTACCTGTATTCTCATGGAAATATCTACACAGCCATCTGTAGATACATGGAAAGATCTACACTGCTATCTCTATAAACATGGAAATAGCCACACCGCAGTCTGTATCAACATGGAAATATCTACACCGCTATCTGTATAAACATGGATATACCTACACCACTATCTGTATAAACATGTAAATATCTACACCTCCATCTGTATAAATCTGGAATATCTACACTTCCATCTGCATACACATGGATATATCTACACAGCCATCTGTATAAACATGGAAATATCCACACAGTCATTTATAAACATGGAAATATCTACACTGCTATCTGTATAAACATGGAAATAGCCACACCGCTATCTGTATAAACATGGAAATATCCACACCGCCATCTGTAAACATGGAAATATCTACACCGCTATCTCTATAAACATGGAAATAACTACACCACAATATGTATAAACATGGAAATATCTGAACCGCTATCTGTATAAACATGGAAATATCAACAACACTATCTGTATAAACCTGGAAATATATACACCGCCATTTGTATAAACAGGGAAATATCTCCACCGCTATCTGTATAAACATGGAAATATTTATACCGCTATCTTTATAAACATGGAAATATCTACACTGCTATCTGTATAAATCTGCAAATATCTACACCGCTATGTCTATAAACATGGAAATATCTACACTGCCATCTGCATAAAAATGGAAGTACCTACACCGTCATCTGTATAAACATGGAAATATCTACACCACTATCTGTATAAACAAGGAAATATGTACACTGCCATCTGTGTAAACACGAAATATCTACACAACCATCTCTATAAACATGGAAATATCTACACCGCTATCTGTATAAACATGGAAATATCTAAACCACGATCTGTATAAACATGGAAAGTTGTACACGGCTATCTGTATAAACATGGAAATATCTACACTGCTATCTGTATAAACATGGAAATATCTACACCTCTATCTGTATAAATATGGAAATATCTCCACTGCTATCTGTTTAAACATGGAAATGTCTACTCCGCTATCTGTGTAAACATGGTAATATCTACACCTCCATCTGTATAAACATGGAAATATGTACACTCCCATCTGTATACACATGGAAATATCTACACAGCCATCTGTATATCCTTGCACATGTCCACACAGCCATCTGTAGAAACATGGAAATATCTACACCGCTATCTCTATAAACATGGAAATACCTACACCGCAATCTGTATAAACATGGAAATATCTACACCGCTATCTGTATAAACATGGAAATATCTACACAACTATCTGTATAAACCTGGAAATATCTACACCGCCATCTTTATAAACATGGAAATATCTCCACCGCTATCTGTATAAACATGGAAATATCTACACCTCCATCTGTATAAACATGGAAATATCTACACTTCCATCTGTATACACATGGAAATATCTACACAGCAATCTGTCTAAACTTGGAAATATCTACACCGCTATCTCTGTAAACGTGGAAATACCTACACCGCAATCTGTATAAACATGGAAACATCTACACCGCTATCTGTATAAACATGGAAATATCTAAACTGCTATCTGTACAAACATGCAAATATCTACAACGCTATATGTGTAAATATGGAAATATCTACACCACTATCTTTATAAACATGGATATATTTACACCGCTATCTGCATAAACATGGAAATATCAACAACAATATCTGTATAAACATGGAAATATCTACATGGCTATCTCTATGAACATGGAAATATCTACACCGCCATCTGAATAAACATGGAAATACCTACAAGGTCATCTATATAAATATGGAAATATCTACACCACTACCTGTATAAACATGGAAATATCTACACCGCCATCTGTATAAACATGGAAATATCTCTACCGCTATCTGTATAAACTTGGAAATATCCCCACCGCTATCTGAATAAACATGGAAATATCTACACCACTATCTGTATAAACATGGAAATATCTAAACCGCTATCTGTGTAAACATGGAAATATCTACACCGCTATCTGTATAATCATGGAAATATCTACACCACTATCTGTATAAACATGGAAATATCTACACCGCTATCTGTATAAACATGCAAATATACACAACGATATCTGTTTAAACATGGAAATATCTACACCGCTATATGTGTAAACATGGAAATATCTGCACCGCTATCTCTGTAAAGATGGAAATATCTACACCGCAATCTGTGCAAAGATGGAAATATCTACACCACTATCTATGTAAAGATGGAAATATCTACACCACCATCTGCGCAAAGATTGAAATATCCTCACTGCTGTCTGTGTAAACATGGTAATTTCTACACTGCTATCTGTAAAAACATGGAAATATATACAGAGTCATCTGTATAACATGGAAATATCTACACCTCCATCTGTATAAACGTGGAAATATCTACACTGCCATCTGCATACACATGGATATATCTACCCAGCCATCTGTATAAACATGGAAATATCCACACAGTCATCTCTATAAACATGGAAATAACTACACTGCTATCTGTATAAACATGGAAATAGCCACACCGCTATCTGTATAAACACGGAAATATCCACAGCGCCATCTGTAAACATGGAAATATCTACACCGCTATCTCTTTAAACATGGAAATAACTACACCACAATCTGTATAAACATGGAAATATCTACACCGCTATCTGTATAAACATGGAAATATCTACAACACTATCTGTATAAACCTGGAAATATATACACCACCATCTGTATAAACATGGAAACATCTCCATTGCTCTCTGTTTAAACATGGAAATATCCCCACCGCTATCTGTATAAACATGGAAATATCTACACCGCTATCTCTATAAACATTGAAATATCTACACCGCTATCTGTATAAACATGGAAATATCTACACTGCCATCTGTATACACATGGAAATATATACACAACCATCTGTATAAACATGGAAATAACTACACCGCTATCTCTATAAACATGGAAAAACCTGAACCGCAGTGTGCACAAACATGGAAATATCTACACCGCTATCTGTATGAACATGGAAATATCTGCACTGCTATCTGTATAAACTTGGAAATACCTACACCGCCATCTGTATAAACAGGGAAATATCTCCACCGCTATCTGTATAAACATGGAAATATCTATACCGCTATCTTTATAAACATGGAAATATCTACACCGCTATCTGTATAAACTTGCAAATATCTACAACGCTATATCTATAAACATGGAAATATCTACACCGCCATCTGCATAAACATGGAAGTACCTACACCGTCATCTGTATAAACATGGAAATATCTACACCACTATCTGTATAAACAAGGAAATATCTACACTGCCATCTGTGTAAACACGAAATATCTACACAGCCATCTCTATAAACATGGAAATATCTACACCGCTATCAGTATAAACATGGAAATATCTACACCTCCTTCTGTATATACCTGGAAATATCTACACCTCCATCTGTTTAAACATGGAAATATCTACTCCGCTATCTGCGTAAACATGGTAATATCTACACCTCCATCTGTATAAACATGGAAATATGTACACTCTCATCTGTATACACATGGAAATATTTACACAGCCATCTGTATACCCTTGGACATGTCTACACAGCCATCTGTAGAAACATGGAAATATCTACACCGCTATCTCTACAAACATGGAAATACCTGCACCGCAATCTGTAAACATGGAAATATCTACACCGCTATCTGTATAAACATGGAAATATCTACACCGCTATCTGAAGAAACGTGGAAATCCCTACACCGCTATCTGCAGAAACGTGGAAATCTCTACACCGCTATCTGCATAATCGTGGAAATATCTACACCGCTATCTATATAAACATGGAAATATCTACACCTCCATCTGTATAAAAATGGAAATATCTACACTTCCATCTGTATACACATGGAAATATCTACACAGCCATCTGTATAAACTTGGAAAGATCTACACCGCTATCTCTGTAAACATGGAAATAACTACACCGCAATCTCTATAAACATGGAAATATCTACACAGCTATCTGTGCAAACACGGAAATATCTACACCACTATCTATATAAACATGGAAATACCGACACCGCTATCTCTATAAACATGCAAATATCTGCACTGCCATCTGCATAAAAATGGAAATATCTAAACAGTCATCTGTATAAACATGGAAATATCTACACCACTATGTGTATAAACATGGAAACACCTTCACTGTCATCTGTATAAACTTGGAAATATATACACAGCCATTTCTATAAACATGGAAAAATCTACACTGTAATCTGTATAAACATGGAAATATCTAGACCGCCATCTGTAAAAACATGGAAATATATACACAGATATCTGTATTAACACGGAAATATCTACACCACCATCTTTATGAACATGGAAACGTCTACACTGCTATCTGTATACTCATGGAAATATCTACACAGCCTTCTGTAGATACATGGAAATATCTACACCGCTATCTCTATAAACATGGAAATAGCTACACCTCAATCTGTATCAACGTGGATATATCTACACCGCTATCTGTATAAACATGGATATATCTACACCACTATCTGTATAAATATGGAAATATCTACACCGCCATCTGTATAAACATGGAAATATCTCTACCGCTATCTGTATAAACATGGAAATATCCCCACCGCTGTCTGAATAAACATGGAAATATCTACGCCGCTATCTATATAAATATGGAAATATCTACACCGCTATCTGTACAAATATGGAAATATCTACACCGCTATCTGTATAAACATGGAAATATCTACACCGCTATCTGTATAATCATGGAAATATCTACAAAACTATCTGTATAAACATGGAAATATATACACCACTATCTGTATGAACATGCAAATATATACAACGATATCTGTTTAAACATGGAAATATCTACACCGCTATATGTGTAAACATGGAAATATCTGCACCGCTATCTCTGTAAAGATGGAAATATCTACACCGCAATCTGTGCAAAGATGGAAATATCTACACCACTATCTGTGTAGAGATGGAAATATCTACATCACCATCTGTGCAAAGATTGAAATATCTACACTGCTGTCTGTGTAAACATGGTAATTTCTACACTGCTATCTGTAAAATCATGGAAATATCTACAGACTCATCCGTATAACATGGAAATATCTACACCTCCATCTGTATATACGTGGAAATATCTACACTGCCATCTGCATACACATGGATATATCTACACAGCCATCTGTATAAACATGGAAATATCCACACAGTCATCTCTATAAACATGGAAATATCTACACTGCTATCTGTATAAACATGGAAATAGCCACACCGCTATCTGTATAAACATGGAAATATCCACACCGCCATCTGTAAACAAGGAAATATCTACACCGCTATCTGTATAAACATGGAAATATCTACAGCACTATCTGTATAAACCTGGAAATATCTACACCGCCATCCGTATAAACATGGAAATATCTCCACCACTATCTGTATAAACATGGAAATATCCCCACCGCTATCTTTATCAACATGGAAATATCTACACCGCTATCTCTATAAACATGGAAATATCTACAAAGCTATCTGTAGAAACATGGAAATATCTACATCGCTATCTGTAGAAACGTGGAAATATCAACACCGCTATCTGTATAATCGTGGAAATATCTACACCGCTATCTATATAAACATGGAAATATCTACACCTCCACCTGTATAAACATGGAAATATCTACACTTCCATCTGTATACACATGGAAATATCTACACAGCCATCTGTATAAACTTGGAAATATCTACACCGCTATCTCTGTAAACATGGAAATAACTACACCGCAATCTCTATAAACATGGAATTATCTACACAGCTATCTGTACAAACATGGAAATATCTACACCACTATCTATATAAACATGGAAATACCTACACCGCTGTCTCTATAAACATGGAAATATCTACACCGCTATCTGTATAAACATAGAAATATCTAAACCACGATCTGTATAAACATGGAAAGATCTACACGGCTATCTGTATAAACATGGAAATATCTACATCGCTATCTATATAAACATGGAAATATCTACACCTCTATCTGTATAAATATGGAAATACCTCCACCGCTATCTGTTTAAACATGGAAATATCTACACACCCATCTGTATACACATGGAAATATCTACACGGCCATCTGTATACCCATGGAAATATCTACACAGCCATCAGTAGAAACAAGGAAATATCTACACCGCTATCTGTATAAACATGGAAATATCTACACCACTATCTGTATAAAACTGGAAATATCTACACCACCATCTGTATAAATATGGAAATATCTCCACCGCTATCTCTATAAACATGGAAATATCCCCACCGCTATCTGTATAAACATGGAAACATCTACACCGCTATCTCTGTAAACATGGAATTATATACACCGCTATCTGTATAAACATGGAAATATCTACACCGCTATCCATATAAACGTGGAAATATCTACACCGTTATCTGTATAATCGTGGAAATATCTACACCGCTATCTGTATAAACATGGAAATATCTACACCTCCATCTGTATAAACATGGAAATATCTACACTTCCATCTGTATACACATGGAAATATCTACACAGCAATCTGTCTAAACTTGGAAATATCTACACCGCTATCTCTGTAAACGTGGAAATACCTACACCGCAATCTGTATAAACATGGAAACATCTACACCGCTATCTGTATAAACATGGAAATATCTACACTGCTATCTGTACAAACATGCAAATATCTACAACGCTATATGTGTAAATATGGAAATATCTACACCACTATCTTTATAAACATGGATATATTTACAAAGCTATCTGCATAAACATGGAAATATCAACAACGATATATGTATAAACATGGAAATATCTACATGGCTATCTCTATGAACATGGAAATATCTACACCGCCATTTGAATAAACATGGAAATACCTACACGGTCATCTGTATAAATATGGAAATATCTACACCACTACCTGTATAAACATGGAAATATCTACATGGCTATCTCTATAAACATGGAAATATCTACACGGCCATCTGTATAAACATGGAAATATCTACAGAGTCATCTATATAAACATGGAAATATCTACACCAATATCTGAATAAACACAGAAATATCTACACTGC
Organism: Pan troglodytes; assembly: GCF_028858775.2. NCBI lineage: Eukaryota > Metazoa > Chordata > Mammalia > Primates > Hominidae > Pan > Pan troglodytes. The sequence goes on from NC_072417.2 coordinate 5,385,131, forward strand.
CATCTGTATAAACATGGAAATATCTACACAGTCATCTCTATAAACGTGGAAATATCTACACCGCTATCTGTATAAACATGGAAATAGCCACACCGCTATCTGTAGAAACATGGAAATATCTACCCCACCATCTGTAAAAATATGAAAATATCTACAGAGTAATCTGTATAAACATGGAAATATCTACACCTCCATGTGTAAAAACATGGAAATATCTACACTGCAATCTGTATACACATGGAAATATCTACACAGCCATCTGTATAAACTGGGAAATATCTACACCGCTATCTCTGTAAACATGGAAATAACTACAACGCAATCTCTATAAACATGGAAATATCTACACAGCTATCTCTACACACATGGAAATATCTACACCACTATCTGTATAAACTTGGAAATATCTACACCGCTATCTCTATAAACATGGAAATATCTACACCGCCATCTGCATAAAAATGGAAATATCTATACAGTCATCTGTATAAACATGGAAATATCTACACCACTATGTGTATAAACATGGAAACAACTTCACTGCTATCTGTATAAACATGGAAATATCTAGACCGCCATCTGTAAAAACATGGAAATATATACACAGATATCTGTAAAAACAGGGAAATATCTACACCACCATCTTTATAAGCATGGAAATACGTACACTGCTACCTGTATTCTCATGGAAATATCTACACAGCCATCTGTAGATACATGGAAAGATCTACACTGCTATCTCTATAAACATGGAAATAGCCACACCGCAGTCTGTATCAACATGGAAATATCTACACCGCTATCTGTATAAACATGGATATACCTACACCACTATCTGTATAAACATGTAAATATCTACACCTCCATCTGTATAAATCTGGAATATCTACACTTCCATCTGCATACACATGGATATATCTACACAGCCATCTGTATAAACATGGAAATATCCACACAGTCATTTATAAACATGGAAATATCTACACTGCTATCTGTATAAACATGGAAATAGCCACACCGCTATCTGTATAAACATGGAAATATCCACACCGCCATCTGTAAACATGGAAATATCTACACCGCTATCTCTATAAACATGGAAATAACTACACCACAATATGTATAAACATGGAAATATCTGAACCGCTATCTGTATAAACATGGAAATATCAACAACACTATCTGTATAAACCTGGAAATATATACACCGCCATTTGTATAAACAGGGAAATATCTCCACCGCTATCTGTATAAACATGGAAATATTTATACCGCTATCTTTATAAACATGGAAATATCTACACTGCTATCTGTATAAATCTGCAAATATCTACACCGCTATGTCTATAAACATGGAAATATCTACACTGCCATCTGTATAAAAATGGAAGTACCTACACCGTCATCTGTATAAACATGGAAATATCTACACCACTATCTGTATAAACAAGGAAATATGTACACTGCCATCTGTGTAAACACGAAATATCTACACAACCATCTCTATAAACATGGAAATATCTACACCGCTATCTGTATAAACATGGAAATATCTAAACCACGATCTGTATAAACATGGAAAGATGTACACGGCTATCTGTATAAACATGGAAATATCTACACTGCTATCTGTATAAACATGGAAATATCTACACCTCTATCTGTATAAATATGGAAATATCTCCACTGCTATCTGTTTAAACATGGAAATGTCTACTCCGCTATCTGTGTAAACATGGTAATATCTACACCTCCATCTGTATAAACATGGAAATATGTACACTCCCATCTGTATACACATGGAAATATCTACACAGCCATCTGTATATCCTTGCACATGTCCACACAGCCATCTGTAGAAACATGGAAATATCTACACCGCTATCTCTATAAACATGGAAATACCTACACCGCAATCTGTATAAACATGGAAATATCTACACCGCTATCTGTATAAACATGGAAATATCTACACAACTATCTGTATAAACCTGGAAATATCTACACCGCCATCTTTATAAACATGGAAATATCTCCACCGCTATCTGTATAAACATGGAAATATCTACACCTCCATCTGTATAAACATGGAAATATCTACACTTCCATCTGTATACACATGGAAATATCTACACAGCAATCTGTCTAAACTTGGAAATATCTACACCGCTATCTCTGTAAACGTGGAAATACCTACACCGCAATCTGTATAAACATGGAAACATCTACACCGCTATCTGTATAAACATGGAAATATCTAAACTGCTATCTGTACAAACATGCAAATATCTACAACGCTATATGTGTAAATATGGAAATATCTACACCACTATCTTTATAAACATGGATATATTTACACCGCTATCTGCATAAACATGGAAATATCAACAACAATATCTGTATAAACATGGAAATATCTACATGGCTATCTCTATGAACATGGAAATATCTACACCGCCATCTGAATAAACATGGAAATACCTACAAGGTCATCTGTATAAATATGGAAATATCTACACCACTACCTGTATAAACATGGAAATATGTACACCGCCATCTGTATAAACATGGAAATATCTCTACCGCTATCTGTATAAACTTGGAAATATCCCCACCGCTATCTGAATAAACATGGAAATATCTACACCACTATCTGTATAAACATGGAAATATCTAAACCGCTATCTGTATAAACATGGAAATATCTACACCGCTATCTGTATAATCATGGAAATATCTACACCACTATCTGTATAAACATGGAAATATCTACACCGCTATCTGTATAAACATGCAAATATACACAACGATATCTGTTTAAACATGGAAATATCTACACCGCTATATGTGTAAACATGGAAATATCTGCACCGCTATCTCTGTAAAGATGGAAATATCTACACCGCAATCTGTGCAAAGATGGAAATATCTACACCACTATCTATGTAAAGATGGAAATATCTACACCACCATCTGCGCAAAGATTGAAATATCCTCACTGCTGTCTGTGTAAACATGGTAATTTCTACACTGCTATCTGTAAAAACATGGAAATATATACAGAGTCATCTGTATAACATGGAAATATCTACACCTCCATCTGTATAAACGTGGAAATATCTACACTGCCATCTGCATACACATGGATATATCTACCCAGCCATCTGTATAAACATGGAAATATCCACACAGTCATCTCTATAAACATGGAAATAACTACACTGCTATCTGTATAAACATGGAAATAGCCACACCGCTATCTGTATAAACACGGAAATATCCACAGCGCCATCTGTAAACATGGAAATATCTACACCGCTATCTCTTTAAACATGGAAATAACTACACCACAATCTGTATAAACATGGAAATATCTACACCGCTATCTGTATAAACATGGAAATATCTACAACACTATCTGTATAAACCTGGAAATATATACACCACCATCTGTATAAACATGGAAACATCTCCACTGCTCTCTGTTTAAACATGGAAATATCCCCACCGCTATCTGTATAAACATGGAAATATCTACACCGCTATCTCTATAAACATTGAAATATCTACACCGCTATCTGTATAAACATGGAAATATCTACACTGCCATCTGTATACACATGGAAATATATACACAACCATCTGTATAAACATGGAAATAACTACACCGCTATCTCTATAAACATGGAAAAACCTGAACCGCAGTGTGCACAAACATGGAAATATCTACACCGCTATCTGTATGAACATGGAAATATCTGCACTGCTATCTGTATAAACTTGGAAATACCTACACCGCCATCTGTATAAACAGGGAAATATCTCCACCGCTATCTGTATAAACATGGAAATATCTATACCGCTATCTTTATAAACATGGAAATATCTACACCGCTATCTGTATAAACTTGCAAATATCTACAACGCTATCTCTATAAACATGGAAATATCTACACCGCCATCTGCATAAACATGGAAGTACCTACACCGTCATCTGTATAAACATGGAAATATCTACACCACTATCTGTATAAACAAGGAAATATCTACACTGCCATCTGTGTAAACACGAAATATCTACACAGCCATCTCTATAAACATGGAAATATCTACACCGCTATCAGTATAAACATGGAAATATCTACACCTCCTTCTGTATATACCTGGAAATATCTACACCTCCATCTGTTTAAACATGGAAATATCTATTCCGCTATCTGCGTAAACATGGTAATATCTACACCTCCATCTGTATAAACATGGAAATATGTACACTCTCATCTGTATACACATGGAAATATTTACACAGCCATCTGTATACCCTTGGACATGTCTACACAGCCATCTGTAGAAACATGGAAATATCTACACCGCTATCTCTACAAACATGGAAATACCTGCACCGCAATCTGTAAACATGGAAATATCTACACCGCTATCTGTATAAACATGGAAATATCTACACCGCTATCTGAAGAAACGTGGAAATCCCTACACCGCTATCTGCAGAAACGTGGAAATCTCTACACCGCTATCTGCATAATCGTGGAAATATCTACACCGCTATCTATATAAACATGGAAATATCTACACCTCTATCTGTATAAATATGGAAATATCTCCACTGCTATCTGTTTAAACATGGAAATGTCTACTCCGCTATCTGTGTAAACATGGTAATATCTACACCTCCATCTGTATAAACATGGAAATATGTACACTCCCATCTGTATACACATGGAAATATCTACACAGCCATCTGTATATCCTTGCACATGTCCACACAGCCATCTGTAGAAACATGGAAATATCTACACCGCTATCTCTATAAACATGGAAATACCTACACCGCAATCTGTATAAACATGGAAATATCTACACCGCTATCTGTATAAACATGGAAATATCTACACAACTATCTGTATAAACCTGGAAATATCTACACCGCCATCTTTATAAACATGGAAATATCTCCACCGCTATCTGTATAAACATGGAAATATCTACACCTCCATCTGTATAAACATGGAAATATCTACACTTCCATCTGTATACACATGGAAATATCTACACAGCAATCTGTCTAAACTTGGAAATATCTACACCGCTATCTCTGTAAACGTGGAAACACCTACACCGCAATCTGTATAAACATGGAAACATCTACACCGCTATCTGTATAAACATGGAAATATCTAAACTGCTATCTGTACAAACATGCAAATATCTACAACGCTATATGTGTAAATATGGAAATATCTACACCACTATCTTTATAAACATGGATATATTTACACCGCTATCTGCATAAACATGGAAATATCAACAACAATATCTGTATAAACATGGAAATATCTACATGGCTATCTCTATGAACATGGAAATATCTACACCGCCATCTGAATAAACATGGAAATACCTACAAGGTCATCTATATAAATATGGAAATATCTACACCACTACCTGTATAAACATGGAAATATCTACACCGCCATCTGTATAAACATGGAAATATCTCTACCGCTATCTGTATAAACTTGGAAATATCCCCACCGCTATCTGAATAAACATGGAAATATCTACACCACTATCTGTATAAACATGGAAATATCTAAACCGCTATCTGTGTAAACATGGAAATATCTACACCGCTATCTGTATAATCATGGAAATATCTACACCACTATCTGTATAAACATGGAAATATCTACACCGCTATCTGTATAAACATGCAAATATACACAACGATATCTGTTTAAACATGGAAATATCTACACCGCTATATGTGTAAACATGGAAATATCTGCACCGCTATCTCTGTAAAGATGGAAATATCTACACCGCAATCTGTGCAAAGATGGAAATATCTACACCACTATCTATGTAAAGATGGAAATATCTACACCACCATCTGCGCAAAGATTGAAATATCCTCACTGCTGTCTGTGTAAACATGGTAATTTCTACACTGCTATCTGTAAAAACATGGAAATATATACAGAGTCATCTGTATAACATGGAAATATCTACACCTCCATCTGTATAAACGTGGAAATATCTACACTGCCATCTGCATACACATGGATATATCTACCCAGCCATCTGTATAAACATGGAAATATCCACACAGTCATCTCTATAAACATGGAAATAACTACACTGCTATCTGTATAAACATGGAAATAGCCACACCGCTATCTGTATAAACACGGAAATATCCACAGCGCCATCTGTAAACATGGAAATATCTACACCGCTATCTCTTTAAACATGGAAATAACTACACCACAATCTGTATAAACATGGAAATATCTACACCGCTATCTGTATAAACATGGAAATATCTACAACACTATCTGTATAAACCTGGAAATATATACACCACCATCTGTATAAACATGGAAACATCTCCATTGCTCTCTGTTTAAACATGGAAATATCCCCACCGCTATCTGTATAAACATGGAAATATCTACACCGCTATCTCTATAAACATTGAAATATCTACACCGCTATCTGTATAAACATGGAAATATCTACACTGCCATCTGTATACACATGGAAATATATACACAACCATCTGTATAAACATGGAAATAACTACACCGCTATCTCTATAAACATGGAAAAACCTGAACCGCAGTGTGCACAAACATGGAAATATCTACACCGCTATCTGTATGAACATGGAAATATCTGCACTGCTATCTGTATAAACTTGGAAATACCTACACCGCCATCTGTATAAACAGGGAAATATCTCCACCGCTATCTGTATAAACATGGAAATATCTATACCGCTATCTTTATAAACATGGAAATATCTACACCGCTATCTGTATAAACTTGCAAATATCTACAACGCTATATCTATAAACATGGAAATATCTACACCGCCATCTGCATAAACATGGAAGTACCTACACCGTCATCTGTATAAACATGGAAATATCTACACCACTATCTGTATAAACAAGGAAATATCTACACTGCCATCTGTGTAAACACGAAATATCTACACAGCCATCTCTATAAACATGGAAATATCTACACCGCTATCAGTATAAACATGGAAATATCTACACCTCCTTCTGTATATACCTGGAAATATCTACACCTCCATCTGTTTAAACATGGAAATATCTACTCCGCTATCTGCGTAAACATGGTAATATCTACACCTCCATCTGTATAAACATGGAAATATGTACACTCTCATCTGTATACACATGGAAATATTTACACAGCCATCTGTATACCCTTGGACATGTCTACACAGCCATCTGTAGAAACATGGAAATATCTACACCGCTATCTCTACAAACATGGAAATACCTGCACCGCAATCTGTAAACATGGAAATATCTACACCGCTATCTGTATAAACATGGAAATATCTACACCGCTATCTGAAGAAACGTGGAAATCCCTACACCGCTATCTGCAGAAACGTGGAAATCTCTACACCGCTATCTGCATAATCGTGGAAATATCTACACCGCTATCTATATAAACATGGAAATATCTACACCTCCATCTGTATAAAAATGGAAATATCTACACTTCCATCTGTATACACATGGAAATATCTACACAGCCATCTGTATAAACTTGGAAAGATCTACACCGCTATCTCTGTAAACATGGAAATAACTACACCGCAATCTCTATAAACATGGAAATATCTACACAGCTATCTGTGCAAACACGGAAATATCTACACCACTATCTATATAAACATGGAAATACCGACACCGCTATCTCTATAAACATGCAAATATCTGCACTGCCATCTGCATAAAAATGGAAATATCTAAACAGTCATCTGTATAAACATGGAAATATCTACACCACTATGTGTATAAACATGGAAACACCTTCACTGTCATCTGTATAAACTTGGAAATATATACACAGCCATTTCTATAAACATGGAAAAATCTACACTGTAATCTGTATAAACATGGAAATATCTAGACCGCCATCTGTAAAAACATGGAAATATATACACAGATATCTGTATTAACACGGAAATATCTACACCACCATCTTTATGAACATGGAAACGTCTACACTGCTATCTGTATACTCATGGAAATATCTACACAGCCTTCTGTAGATACATGGAAATATCTACACCGCTATCTCTATAAACATGGAAATAGCTACACCTCAATCTGTATCAACGTGGATATATCTACACCGCTATCTGTATAAACATGGATATATCTACACCACTATCTGTATAAATATGGAAATATCTACACCGCCATCTGTATAAACATGGAAATATCTCTACCGCTATCTGTATAAACATGGAAATATCCCCACCGCTGTCTGAATAAACATGGAAATATCTACGCCGCTATCTATATAAATATGGAAATATCTACACCGCTATCTGTACAAATATGGAAATATCTACACCGCTATCTGTATAAACATGGAAATATCTACACCGCTATCTGTATAATCATGGAAATATCTACAAAACTATCTGTATAAACATGGAAATATATACACCACTATCTGTATGAACATGCAAATATATACAACGATATCTGTTTAAACATGGAAATATCTACACCGCTATATGTGTAAACATGGAAATATCTGCACCGCTATCTCTGTAAAGATGGAAATATCTACACCGCAATCTGTGCAAAGATGGAAATATCTACACCACTATCTGTGTAGAGATGGAAATATCTACATCACCATCTGTGCAAAGATTGAAATATCTACACTGCTGTCTGTGTAAACATGGTAATTTCTACACTGCTATCTGTAAAATCATGGAAATATCTACAGACTCATCCGTATAACATGGAAATATCTACACCTCCATCTGTATATACGTGGAAATATCTACACTGCCATCTGCATACACATGGATATATCTACACAGCCATCTGTATAAACATGGAAATATCCACACAGTCATCTCTATAAACATGGAAATATCTACACTGCTATCTGTATAAACATGGAAATAGCCACACCGCTATCTGTATAAACATGGAAATATCCACACCGCCATCTGTAAACAAGGAAATATCTACACCGCTATCTGTATAAACATGGAAATATCTACAGCACTATCTGTATAAACCTGGAAATATCTACACCGCCATCCGTATAAACATGGAAATATCTCCACCACTATCTGTATAAACATGGAAATATCCCCACCGCTATCTTTATCAACATGGAAATATCTACACCGCTATCTCTATAAACATGGAAATATCTACAAAGCTATCTGTAGAAACATGGAAATATCTACATCGCTATCTGTAGAAACGTGGAAATATCAACACCGCTATCTGTATAATCGTGGAAATATCTACACCGCTATCTATATAAACATGGAAATATCTACACCTCCACCTGTATAAACATGGAAATATCTACACTTCCATCTGTATACACATGGAAATATCTACACAGCCATCTGTATAAACTTGGAAATATCTACACCGCTATCTCTGTAAACATGGAAATAACTACACCGCAATCTCTATAAACATGGAATTATCTACACAGCTATCTGTACAAACATGGAAATATCTACACCACTATCTATATAAACATGGAAATACCTACACCGCTGTCTCTATAAACATGGAAATATCTACACCGCTATCTGTATAAACATAGAAATATCTAAACCACGATCTGTATAAACATGGAAAGATCTACACGGCTATCTGTATAAACATGGAAATATCTACATCGCTATCTATATAAACATGGAAATATCTACACCTCTATCTGTATAAATATGGAAATACCTCCACCGCTATCTGTTTAAACATGGAAATATCTACACACCCATCTGTATACACATGGAAATATCTACACGGCCATCTGTATACCCATGGAAATATCTACACAGCCATCAGTAGAAACAAGGAAATATCTACACCGCTATCTGTATAAACATGGAAATATCTACACCACTATCTGTATAAAACTGGAAATATCTACACCACCATCTGTATAAATATGGAAATATCTCCACCGCTATCTCTATAAACATGGAAATATCCCCACCGCTATCTGTATAAACATGGAAACATCTACACCGCTATCTCTGTAAACATGGAATTATATACACCGCTATCTGTATAAACATGGAAATATCTACACCGCTATCCATATAAACGTGGAAATATCTACACCGTTATCTGTATAATCGTGGAAATATCTACACCGCTATCTGTATAAACATGGAAATATCTACACCTCCATCTGTATAAACATGGAAATATCTACACTTCCATCTGTATACACATGGAAATATCTACACAGCAATCTGTCTAAACTTGGAAATATCTACACCGCTATCTCTGTAAACGTGGAAATACCTACACCGCAATCTGTATAAACATGGAAACATCTACACCGCTATCTGTATAAACATGGAAATATCTACACTGCTATCTGTACAAACATGCAAATATCTACAACGCTATATGTGTAAATATGGAAATATCTACACCACTATCTTTATAAACATGGATATATTTACAAAGCTATCTGCATAAACATGGAAATATCAACAACGATATATGTATAAACATGGAAATATCTACATGGCTATCTCTATGAACATGGAAATATCTACACCGCCATTTGAATAAACATGGAAATACCTACACGGTCATCTGTATAAATATGGAAATATCTACACCACTACCTGTATAAACATGGAAATATCTACATGGCTATCTCTATAAACATGGAAATATCTACACGGCCATCTGTATAAACATGGAAATATCTACAGAGTCATCTATATAAACATGGAAATATCTACACCAATATCTGAATAAACACAGAAATATCTACACTGCCATCTGTATAAACATGGAAATATCTACACAGTCATCTCTATAAACGTGGAAATATCTACACCGCTATCTGTATAAACATGGAAATAGCCACACCGCTATCTGTAGAAACATGGAAATATCTACCCCACCATCTGTAAAAATATGAAAATATCTACAGAGTAATCTGTATAAACATGGAAATATCTACACCTCCATGTGTAAAAACATGGAAATATCTACACTGCAATCTGTATACACATGGAAATATCTACACAGCCATCTGTATAAACTGGGAAATATCTACACCGCTATCTCTGTAAACATGGAAATAACTACAACGCAATCTCTATAAACATGGAAATATCTACACAGCTATCTCTACACACATGGAAATATCTACACCACTATCTGTATAAACTTGGAAATATCTACACCGCTATCTCTATAAACATGGAAATATCTACACCGCCATCTGCATAAAAATGGAAATATCTATACAGTCATCTGTATAAACATGGAAATATCTACACCACTATGTGTATAAACATGGAAACAACTTCACTGCTATCTGTATAAACATGGAAATATCTAGACCGCCATCTGTAAAAACATGGAAATATATACACAGATATCTGTAAAAACAGGGAAATATCTACACCACCATCTTTATAAGCATGGAAATACGTACACTGCTACCTGTATTCTCATGGAAATATCTACACAGCCATCTGTAGATACATGGAAAGATCTACACTGCTATCTCTATAAACATGGAAATAGCCACACCGCAGTCTGTATCAACATGGAAATATCTACACCGCTATCTGTATAAACATGGATATACCTACACCACTATCTGTATAAACATGTAAATATCTACACCTCCATCTGTATAAATCTGGAATATCTACACTTCCATCTGCATACACATGGATATATCTACACAGCCATCTGTATAAACATGGAAATATCCACACAGTCATTTATAAACATGGAAATATCTACACTGCTATCTGTATAAACATGGAAATAGCCACACCGCTATCTGTATAAACATGGAAATATCCACACCGCCATCTGTAAACATGGAAATATCTACACCGCTATCTCTATAAACATGGAAATAACTACACCACAATATGTATAAACATGGAAATATCTGAACCGCTATCTGTATAAACATGGAAATATCAACAACACTATCTGTATAAACCTGGAAATATATACACCGCCATTTGTATAAACAGGGAAATATCTCCACCGCTATCTGTATAAACATGCAAATATTTATACCGCTATCTTTATAAACATGGAAATATCTACACTGCTATCTGTATAAATCTGCAAATATCTACACCGCTATGTCTATAAACATGGAAATATCTACACTGCCATCTGTATAAAAATGGAAGTACCTACACCGTCATCTGTATAAACATGGAAATATCTACACCACTATCTGTATAAACAAGGAAATATGTACACTGCCATCTGTGTAAACACGAAATATCTACACAACCATCTCTATAAACATGGAAATATCTACACCGCTATCTGTATAAACATGGAAATATCTAAACCACGATCTGTATAAACATGGAAAGATGTACACGGCTATCTGTATAAACATGGAAATATCTACACTGCTATCTGTATAAACATGGAAATATCTACACCTCTATCTGTATAAATATGGAAATATCTCCACTGCTATCTGTTTAAACATGGAAATGTCTACTCCGCTATCTGTGTAAACATGGTAATATCTACACCTCCATCTGTATAAACATGGAAATATGTACACTCCCATCTGTATACACATGGAAATATCTACACAGCCATCTGTATATCCTTGCACATGTCCACACAGCCATCTGTAGAAACATGGAAATATCTACACCGCTATCTCTATAAACATGGAAATACCTACACCGCAATCTGTATAAACATGGAAATATCTACACCGCTATCTGTATAAACATGGAAATATCTACACAACTATCTGTATAAACCTGGAAATATCTACACCGCCATCTTTATAAACATGGAAATATCTCCACCGCTATCTGTATAAACATGGAAATATCTACACCTCCATCTGTATAAACATGGAAATATCTACACTTCCATCTGTATACACATGGAAATATCTACACAGCAATCTGTCTAAACTTGGAAATATCTACACCGCTATCTCTGTAAACGTGGAAATACCTACACCGCAATCTGTATAAACATGGAAACATCTACACCGCTATCTGTATAAACATGGAAATATCTAAACTGCTATCTGTACAAACATGCAAATATCTACAACGCTATATGTGTAAATATGGAAATATCTACACCACTATCTTTATAAACATGGATATATTTACACCGCTATCTGCATAAACATGGAAATATCAACAACAATATCTGTATAAACATGGAAATATCTACATGGCTATCTCTATGAACATGGAAATATCTACACCGCCATCTGAATAAACATGGAAATACCTACAAGGTCATCTGTATAAATATGGAAATATCTACACCACTACCTGTATAAACATGGAAATATGTACACCGCCATCTGTATAAACATGGAAATATCTCTACCGCTATCTGTATAAACTTGGAAATATCCCCACCGCTATCTGAATAAACATGGAAATATCTACACCACTATCTGTATAAACATGGAAATATCTAAACCGCTATCTGTATAAACATGGAAATATCTACACCGCTATCTGTATAATCATGGAAATATCTACACCACTATCTGTATAAACATGGAAATATCTACACCGCTATCTGTATAAACATGCAAATATACACAACGATATCTGTTTAAACATGGAAATATCTACACCGCTATATGTGTAAACATGGAAATATCTGCACCGCTATCTCTGTAAAGATGGAAATATCTACACCGCAATCTGTGCAAAGATGGAAATATCTACACCACTATCTATGTAAAGATGGAAATATCTACACCACCATCTGCGCAAAGATTGAAATATCCTCACTGCTGTCTGTGTAAACATGGTAATTTCTACACTGCTATCTGTAAAAACATGGAAATATATACAGAGTCATCTGTATAACATGGAAATATCTACACCTCCATCTGTATAAACGTGGAAATATCTACACTGCCATCTGCATACACATGGATATATCTACCCAGCCATCTGTATAAACATGGAAATATCCACACAGTCATCTCTATAAACATGGAAATAACTACACTGCTATCTGTATAAACATGGAAATAGCCACACCGCTATCTGTATAAACACGGAAATATCCACAGCGCCATCTGTAAACATGGAAATATCTACACCGCTATCTCTTTAAACATGGAAATAACTACACCACAATCTGTATAAACATGGAAATATCTACACCGCTATCTGTATAAACATGGAAATATCTACAACACTATCTGTATAAACCTGGAAATATATACACCACCATCTGTATAAACATGGAAACATCTCCACTGCTCTCTGTTTAAACATGGAAATATCCCCACCGCTATCTGTATAAACATGGAAATATCTACACCGCTATCTCTATAAACATTGAAATATCTACACCGCTATCTGTATAAACATGGAAATATCTACACTGCCATCTGTATACACATGGAAATATATACACAACCATCTGTATAAACATGGAAATAACTACACCGCTATCTCTATAAACATGGAAAAACCTGAACCGCAGTGTGCACAAACATGGAAATATCTACACCGCTATCTGTATGAACATGGAAATATCTGCACTGCTATCTGTATAAACTTGGAAATACCTACACCGCCATCTGTATAAACAGGGAAATATCTCCACCGCTATCTGTATAAACATGGAAATATCTATACCGCTATCTTTATAAACATGGAAATATCTACACCGCTATCTGTATAAACTTGCAAATATCTACAACGCTATCTCTATAAACATGGAAATATCTACACCGCCATCTGCATAAACATGGAAGTACCTACACCGTCATCTGTATAAACATGGAAATATCTACACCACTATCTGTATAAACAAGGAAATATCTACACTGCCATCTGTGTAAACACGAAATATCTACACAGCCATCTCTATAAACATGGAAATATCTACACCGCTATCAGTATAAACATGGAAATATCTACACCTCCTTCTGTATATACCTGGAAATATCTACACCTCCATCTGTTTAAACATGGAAATATCTATTCCGCTATCTGCGTAAACATGGTAATATCTACACCTCCATCTGTATAAACATGGAAATATGTACACTCTCATCTGTATACACATGGAAATATTTACACAGCCATCTGTATACCCTTGGACATGTCTACACAGCCATCTGTAGAAACATGGAAATATCTACACCGCTATCTCTACAAACATGGAAATACCTGCACCGCAATCTGTAAACATGGAAATATCTACACCGCTATCTGTATAAACATGGAAATATCTACACCGCTATCTGAAGAAACGTGGAAATCCCTACACCGCTATCTGCAGAAACGTGGAAATCTCTACACCGCTATCTGCATAATCGTGGAAATATCTACACCGCTATCTATATAAACATGGAAATATCTACACCTCCATCTGTATAAAAATGGAAATATCTACACTTCCATCTGTATACACATGGAAATATCTACACAGCCATCTGTATAAACTTGGAAAGATCTACACCGCTATCTCTGTAAACATGGAAATAACTACACCGCAATCTCTATAAACATGGAAATATCTACACAGCTATCTGTGCAAACATGGAAATATCTACACCAGTATCTATATAAACATGGAAATACCGACACCGCTATCTCTACAAACATGCAAATATCTGCACTGCCATCTGCATAAAAATGGAAATATCTAAACAGTCATCTGTATAAACATGGAAATATCTACACCACTATGTGTATAAACATGGAAACACCTTCACTGTCATCTGTATAAACTTGGAAATATCTACACAGCCATTTCTATAAACATGGAAAAATCTACACTGTAATCTGTATAAACATGGAAATATCTAGACCGCCATCTGTAAAAACATGGAAATATATACACAGATATCTGTATTAACACGGAAATATCTACACCACCATCTTTATGAACATGGAAACGTCTACACTGCTATCTGTATACTCATGGAAATATCTACACAGCCTTCTGTAGATACATGGAAATATCTACACCGCTATCTCTATAAACATGGAAATAGCTACACCTCAATCTGTATCAACGTGGATATATCTACACCGCTATCTGTATAAACATGGATATATCTACACCACTATCTGTATAAACATGGAAATATCTACACCGCCATCTGTATAAACATGGAAATATCTCTACCGCTATCTGTATAAACATGGAAATATCCCCACCGCTGTCTGAATAAACATGGAAATATCTACACCGCTATCTATATAAATATGGAAATATCTACACCGCTATCTGTACAAATATGGAAATATCTACACCGCTATCTGTATAAACATGGAAATATCTACACCGCTATCTGTATAATCATGGAAATATCTACAAAACTATCTGTATAAACATGGAAATATATACACCACTATCTGTATGAACATGCAAATATATACAACGATATCTGTTTAAACATGGAAATATCTACACCGCTATATGTGTAAACATGGAAATATCTGCACCGCTATCTCTGTAAAGATGGAAATATCTACACCGCAATCTGTACAAAGATGGAAATATCTACACCACTATCTGTGTAGAGATGGAAATATCTACATCACCATCTGTGCAAAGATTGAAATATCTACACTGCTGTCTGTGTAAACATGGTAATTTCTACACTGTTATCTGTAAAATCATGGAAATATCTACAGACTCATCCGTATAACATGGAAATATCTACACCTCCATCTGTATATACGTGGAAATATCTACACTGCCATCTGCATACACATGGATATATCTACACAGCCATCTGTATAAACATGGAAATATCCACACAGTCATCTCTATAAACATGGAAATATCTACACTGCTATCTGTATAAACATGGAAATAGCCACACCGCTATCTGTATAAACATGGAAATATGCACACCGCCATCTGTAAACAAGGAAATATCTACACCGCTATCTGTATAAACATGGAAATATCTACAGCACTATCTGTATAAACCTGGAAATATCTACACCGCCATCTGTATAAACATGGAAATATCTCCACCACTATCTGTATAAACATGGAAATATCCCCACCGCTATCTTTATCAACATGGAAATATCTACACCGCTATCTCTATAAACATGGAAATATCTACAAAGCTATCTGTAGAAACATGGAAATATCTACATCGCTATCTGTAGAAACGTGGAAATATCAACACCGCTATCTGTATAATCGTGGAAATATCTACACCGCTATCTATATAAACATGGAAATATCTACACCTCCACCTGTATAAACATGGAAATATCTACACTTCCATCTGTATACACATGGAAATATCTACACAGCCATCTGTATAAACTTGGAAATATCTACACCGCTATCTCTGTAAACATGGAAATAACTACACCGCAATCTCTATAAACATGGAATTATCTACACAGCTATCTGTACAAACATGGAAATATCTACACCACTATCTATATAAACATGGAAATACCTACACCGCTGTCTCTATAAACATGGAAATATCTACACCGCCAACTGCATAAAAATGGAAATATCTAAACAGTCATCTGTAGAAACATGGAAATATCTACACCGCTATGTGTATAAACATAGAAACACCTTCACTACCATCTGTATAAACTTGGAAATATCCACACAGTCATCTCTATAAACATGGAAATATCTACACTGCTATCTGTATAAACATGGAAATAACTGCACCGCAATCTGCATAAACATGGAAATATCTACACCGCTATCTGAATAAACATGGAAATATCTACAACAGTATCTGTATAAACCTGGAAATATATACACCGCCATCTGTATAAACATGGAAATATCCCCACCGCTATCTGTATAAACATGGAAATATCTACACCGCTATCTCTATAAACATGGAAATATCTACACTGCTATCTGTATAAGGATGGAAATATCTACACTGCCATCTGTATAGACATGGAAATAAATACACCGCTATCTCTATAAACATGGAAAAACCTAAACCGCAGTGTGCATAAACATGGAAATATCTACACAGCTATCTGTATGAACATGGAAATATCTGCACTGCTATCTGTATAAAATTCGAAATATCTACACCGCCATCTGTATAAACAGGGAAATATCTCCACCGCTATCTGTATAAACATGGAAATATCTACACCGCCCTGTGTATAAACATGGAAATATCTACAGCGTCATCTATATAAACATGGAAATATCTACACCGCCATCTGTATAAATATGGAAATATCCACACAGCCATCTCTATAAATATGGAAATAGCTACACAGTTATCTGTATAAACATGGAAATAGCCAAACCGACATCTGTATAAACATGGAAATATCTACACCGCCATCTTTAAAACATGGAAATATTTAAACAGTAATCTGTATAAACTTGGAAATATCTACACCTCCATCTGTATAAACATGGAAATATCTACACTGCCATTTGTATACACATGGAAACATCTACACTGCCATCTGTATTAACATGCAAATATCTACGCCGCTATCTCTATAAACATGGAAATATCTACACCGCTATCTGTATAAACCTGGAAATATCTACACCGCTATCTGTATAAACATGGAAATATCTCCCCTCCTGTCTGTATAAACATGGAAATATCTTCACCGCTATCTGTATAAACATGGAAATATCAACACCGCTATCTGTATAAACATGGAAATATCTACACCGCTATATGTATAAATATGGAAATAACTACACCGCTATCTCTGTAAACATGGGAATATCTACATCGCTATCTGCATAAACATAGAAATAACTGCACTGCTATCTCTTTAAACATGCAAATATCTGCACCGCCATCTGAAAAACGTGGAAATATCTACATCGTCATCTGTATAAACATGGAAATATCTACACCGCTTTCTGTTTAAATATGTTAATATCTACACCGCTCTCTGTAAACATGGAAATATCTACACCGCGATCTGTATAAACCTGGGAAAATCTACACCGTGATCTGTATAAACATGGAAATATCTACACCACCATCTCTATAAACATGGAAATATCTACACCCCTATGTGTATATACATGGAAATATCCACACAGCTAACACTATAAACATGGAAAAATCAACACCGCTATCTCTATGAACATGGAAATATCTACACCGCCATCTCTATAAAACTGGAAATATCTACACCGTGATCAGTATAAACATGGAAATATCTACACCGCTATCTGTATAAACATGGAAATATCTCCACTGCTATCTCTATAAACATCGAAATATGTACACTGCCATCTGTATAAACATGGAAGTATCTCCACTGCTATCTCTATAAACATCGAAATATCTACACCGCCATCTGTATAAACATGGAAATAGTTACAAAGTTATCTGTATAAACATGGAAATATATACACCGCCATCTGTATAAACATGGAAATATCTACACAGCCATGTGTATATACATGGAAATATCTACACCGCTATCTATACAAACATGGGAATAACTACACCGCCATCTGTATAAACATGGAAATACCTACACGGTCATCTGTGTAGAGATGGAAATATCAACACCGCCATCTGTACAAACATGGAAATATCTGCACCGCTATCTGTATAAACATGGAAATATCTACACCGCCATCTCTATAAACATTGAAATATCTACACTGCCATCTGGAAAAACATGGAAATATCTAAACAATCATCTGAATAAATATGGAAATATCTACACCACAATCTGTATAAACATGGAAATACCTACAATACCAACTATATACACATGGAAATATCTACACAGACATCTGTATAAATATGGAAATATCTACACCACCATCTGTATAAACATGGAAATATCTACACTGCCATCTGTAGAAACATGGAAATATCTACATGGCCATCTCCTTAAACATGAAACTATCTTCACCGACATCTGCAAAAATATGGAAATATCTACACCGCTATCTCTATAAACATGAAAATACTTACACCGCGATCTCTATAAACATGGAAATATTTACACCGCTATCTCTATAAACATAGAAATAACTACAACGCCATCTCTATAAACATGGATATATCTACACCGCCATCTGCATAAACATGGAAATATCTAAACAGGCATCTGTATAAACATGGAAATATCTACACTGCCATCTGTACAAACTTGGAAATATCTACACTGACATCTGTAGAAAGATGGAAATGTCTACAAAGCGATCTGTATAAACATGGGAATTTCTACAAGGCTACCTGTATGAACGTGGAAATATCTACAACACAATCTGTATCAACATGGAAATAACTACAGCGCAATCTGTATAAACATGGAAATATCTACAATGCTATCTCTGTAAACATGGAAATATCTACACAGCTATCTGTGTAAACTTGGAAATATCTACACGGCTATCTGGGTAAATTTGTCAATACCTACATCGCAATCTGTGCAAAGATGGAAATATCTACACCGCTATCCCTGTAAACATGGAAATATCTACACGACTATCTGTATAAACATGGAAATATCTACACTGCCATCTGTATAAACATGGAAATATCTACAGCGCCATCTGTATAAACATGGAAATATCTACACGGCCATCTGTACTCTCATGGAAATATCTAAACAGCCATCTGTATAAACATGGAAATATCTACACCGCTATCTCTATAAACATGGAAATGTCTACATCGCTATCTGTATAAACAGGGAAATATCTCCACCGCTATCTGTATAAACATGGAAATATCTACACATCTATTTGTGTAAAAATGGAAATATCTACACAGCAATCTGTGCAAAGATTGAAATATCTACACTGATATCTCTGTAAACATGGAAATATCTTCACCGCTATCTGTATAAACATGGAAATATCTATATCGCTGTCTCTATAAACATGGAAATATCTCCACCGTTATCTGTATAAACATGAAAATATCTACACCGCTATCTGTATAAACATGGACATATCTAAACCGCAGTCTGTATAAACATGGAAATATCTACAATGCTACGTGTGTAAACATGGAAATATCTACACAGCTATCTGTGTAAACCTGGAAATATCTACACAGATATCTGCGTAAACATGGAAATAACTACACGGAAATCTGTGCAAAGATGGAAATAACTACACCGCCATCTCTATAAACATGGAAATATCTAAACCGCCATCTGCATAAACTTGGAAATATCTACACAGACATCTGTATAAACATGGAAATATCTACACCGCCATCTCTATAAACATGAAAATATCTACACCGCCATCTTCTGAAACATGGATGTATCTACACCGCCATCTGTATAAACATAGAAATATCTACACCACTATATGTATAAACATGGGAATATCTTCACTGCCATCTGTATAAACCTGGAAATATCTACACCGCCATCTGTATAAAGATGGAAATATCTACATCGCAATCTGTATAAATGTGGAAATACCTACACCGCTATCTCTATAGACATGGAAATATATACACCGCAATCTGTATAAACATGGAAATATCTACACTGCCATCTGTATAAAGATGGAAATATCTGCACCGCGAGCTGTATAAACATGGAAATATCTACACCACTATCTGTATAAACATGGAAATACCAACACCATTATCTGTATAAACATGGAAATATCTACACCGCTTTCTCTATAAACATGAAAATACTTACACCAACATATCTGTAAACATGGAAATAATTACACCGCTATCTCTATAAACATAGAAATAACCACACCGCCATATCTCTAAACATGGAAATATCTACACCGCCATCTGCATAAACATGGAAATATCTAAACAGGCATCTGTATAAACATGGAAATATCTACTCTGCCATCTGTATAAACTTGGAAATATCTACACTGACATCTATAGAAATATGGAAATGTCTACAAAGCGATCTGTATAAACATGGGAATTTCTACAAGGCTACCTGTATAAACATGGAAATATCTACACCGCTATCTGTATCCACATGGAAATAACTACACCGCTATCTTTATAAACACGGAAATATCTAAAATGATATCTCTGTAAACCTGGAAATATCTACACAGTTATCTGTGTAAACTTGGAAATATCTACGCGGCTATCTGGGTAAATTTGGCAATAACTACATCGCAATCTGTGCAAAGATGGAAATATCTACACCGCTATCTCTGTAATCATGGAAATATCTACACCGCTATCTGTATAAACACGGAAATATCTACACTGCCTTCTGTATAAACATGGAAATATCTACAGCGCCATCTGTATAAACATGGAAATATCTACTCCGCCATCTGTACACTCATGGAAATATCTAAACAGCCATCTGTATAAACATGGAAATATCTACACCGCTATCTCTATAAACATAGAAATGTCTACATCGCTATCTGTATAAAAAGGGAAATATCTCCACCGCTATCTGTATAAAAATGGAAATATCTACACCGCTATCTGTATAAAAATGAAAATATCTACACGGCTATCTGTATAAACTTGGAAATATCTACAACGCTATCTGTGTAAACATGGAAATATCTACACAGCTATCTGTGTAAACTTGGAAATATCTACACAACTATCTGTGTAAAAATGGAAATATCTACAAAGCAATCTGTGCAAAGATTGAAATCTCTACGCTGATATCTCTGTAAACATGGAAATATCTACAACACTATCTGTTTAAACATGGAAATATCTATACCGCTGTCTCTATAAACATGGAAATATCTCCACCGCTATCTGTATAAACATGGAAATATTTACACCGATATCTGTATAAACATGGAAATTTCTACACCGTTATCTGTATAAATATGGAAATATCTACACTGCTATCTCTATAAACATGGAAATATCTACACCGCCATCTGTATAAACATGGAAATACATATACAGTCATCTGTGTAAACATGGAAATATCTACACCACCCTCTGTATAATCATGGAAATAACTACAATGCCATCTGTATACACATGGAAATACCTACACGGCAATCTGTGTATAGATGGAAACATCAACACCGCCATCTGTACAAACATGGAAATATCTACACTGCTATCTCAATAAACATGGAAATATGTACACTGCGGTCTGTATAAACATGGAAATATCTATACCGGTATCTGTATAAACATGGAAATATCTACACCACGAACTGTATAAACATGGAAATATATACACCGCTATCTGTATAAACATGGAAATATCTGCACCGCTATCTCTATAAACATGGAAATATCTACAAAGCCATCAGTATAAACATGGAAATGCCTACACAGTCATGTGTAGGAACATGGAAATATCTACACAGCCATCTGTATAAACATAGAAATATCGACACAGCCCTCTGTATATATATGAAAATATGTGCAAAGACATCTGTATAAACATGGAAATATCTGTGCAAAATTGGAAATATCTACACCGCTATATGTGTAAATTTGGCAATAATTACACCGCAATCTGTGCAAAGATGGAAATATCTACACCGCTATCTCTGTAAACATGGAAATATCTACACTGCTATGTGTATAAACCTGGAAATATCTACATCGCTATCTGTATAAACAGGGAAATATCTCCACTGCTATCTGTATAAACATGGAAATATCGACACCGCTATCTGTATAAACATGGAAATATCTACACCGCTATCTGTATAAACATGGAAATATATACAATGCTATCTGTGTAAACATGGAAATATCTACACAGCTATCTGTGTAAACTTGGAAATATCTACCCAGCTATCTGTGTAAAAATGGAAATATCTTCACAGCAATCTGTCCAAAGATGGAAATATCTACACCGCTATCTCCGTAAACGTGGAAATATGTACACCACCATCTGTATAAACATGGAAATATCCATACTGCATTCTCTATAAACATGGTAATAACTCCACTGCTATCTGTATGAACATGAAAATATCTACACCGATATCTGTATAATCATGGACATATCTACACCGCAATCTGTGTAAACATGGAAATATCTACACCGCTATCTGTATAAACATGGAAATATATACAATGCTATCTGTGTAAACATGGAAATATCTACACAGCTATCTGTGTAAACTTGGAAATATCTACCCAGCTATCTGTGTAAAAATGGAAACATCTTCACAGCAATCAGTCCAAAGATGGAAATATCTACACCGCTATCTCCGTAAACATGGAAATATGTACACCACTATCTGTATAAACATGGAAATATCCATACCGCAGTCTCTATAAACATGGTAATAACTCCACTGCTATCTGTATGAACATGAAAATATCTACACCGATATCTGTATAATCATGGACATATCTACACCGCAATCTGTATAAAAATGGAAATATCTATCACGCTACGAGTGTAAACATGGAAATATCTACACCGCAGTCTGTATAAACATGTTAATATCTACATCACTATCTGTATAATGATGTAAATATCTACACCACTATCTGTATAAACATGGAAATATCTACTCCGCTATCTGTATAAACATGGAAATATCTTCACCGCGATCTGTGCAAACAGGAAAATATCTACACCGCCATTTCTGTAAACATGGAAATATCTACACTGCCATCTCTATAAAATGGAAATATCTACACCGTGAGCTGTATAAACATGGAAATATCTACAACGCTAGTTGTATAAACATGGAAATACCAACACCGCTATCTGTATAAACATGGAAATACCTACACTGCGATCTGTATAAACATCGAAATATCTACACAACTATCTCTATAAACATGGAAACACCTACACCGCCATCTCTATACACATAGAAATATCTACACCGCTATCTCTATAAACATAGAAATATCTACACCGCCATCTCTATAAACATGGAAATATCTACACCGCCATCTGCATGAACATAGAAATATCTACACTGCTACCTGTATAAACATGGAAATATCTACACTGTCATCTGTATAAACGTGGAAATATGTAAACTGCCATCTGTGGAGAGATGGAAATAACTTCATCGCTATCTGTATAAACATGGATATATCTACACCGTTATCTGTATAAACATGGAAATATCTACACCACTATCTCTATAAATATGGAAATATCTACACCGCCATTTGTGTAAACATACAAATATCTACAGAGTCATCTGTATAGATATGGAAATATCTACACAGCCATCTGTATAAACATGGATGTATCTACACAACTATCTGAATAAACAAGGAAATACCTACAGCGCTATCTCTATAAACATGGAAATATCTCCACTGCTGTCTGTATAAACATGGAAATATCTCCACCGTTATCTGTATAAACATGGAAATATCTACAGCGCCATCTCTATAAACATTGAAATATCTGCACTGCCATCTGTAAAAACATGGAAATATCTACACAGTCATCTGAATAAACATGGAAATATCTACACCACCATCTGTATAAACATGGAAATAGCTACAATACCATCTGTATACACATGGAAATATCTTCACAGACATCTCTATAAATATGGAAATATCTACACCGCCATCTGTATGAACATGGAAATATCTACACTGCCATCGGTAGAAAGATGGAAATATCTACACCGCTATCTCCATAAATATGGAAATATCTACACCGCCATCTCTATAAACATGAAAATATCTGCACTGCCATCTCCATGAAGATGGAAGTATGTACTCTGCCATGTGTATAAACACGGTAATATCTGCACCAAAATCTGTGTAAACATGGAAATAACTATATCGCCTTCTGCATGTCCATGGAAATATCTATGCTGCCATCTGTATAAACATGGAAATATCTACACCGCCATCTGCATATCTATGGAAATATCTACGCCGCCATCTGTATAAACATGGAAATATCTACACGGCCATCTGTGTATAGATGGAAATATCAACACCGCCATATGTACAAACATGGAAATATCTACACCGCTATCTCTATAAACATGGAAATATCTACACCGCCATCTCTATAAATATGAAAATATCTGCACTGCCATCTGTAAAAACATGGTAATACCTATACAGTCATCTGTATAAACATGGAAATATCTACAATGCCGTCTGTATACACATGGAAATATCTACACAGCCATCTGTATAAACATGTAAATATCTACACTGCTATCTCTATAAACACGGAAATATCTACACCGCCATCTCTATAAACATGAAAATATCTACACGGCCATCTCCATAAACATGGAACTATCTTCTCCGCCATCTGTATAAACATGGAAACATCTACACCGCCATCTGCGTGAATAAGGAAATATCTACAATTCCGTCTGTATAAAGAGATAAATATCTGTACCGCGAGCTGTATAAACATGGAAATATCTACATCACTATCTGTATAAAGGTGGAAATAACAATAGCGCTATCGGTATAAACATGGAAATATCTACAACGCCATCTATATAAACATGGAAATACCTACACCGGTATCTCTGTAAACATGGAAACACCCACACCGCCATCTGCATATCCATGGAAATATCTACAACGCCATCTGTACAGATGGAAATATCAACACCGCAATCTGTACAAACATGGAAATATCTACACCGGTATCTGTATAAACATGGAAATATCTACATCACGATCTGTATAAACATGGAAATATTTACACCGCTATCTGTATAAACCTGGAAATATCTACACTACTATCTCTATAAATAAGGAAATATCTACACCGCCATCTGTATAAACATGGAAATAACTACAAAGTCATGTGTAGGAACATGGAAATATCTACACCACCGTTTGTATAAAGATGGAAATATCTACAACGTTAACTGTATAAACATGGAAATATCCACAAAGTGATCTGTATAAACATGGAAATATGTACAGCACTCTCCAAATAAAGATGGAAATATCTACACAGCTCTCTGTATAAACATAGAAATATCTACACCACTATGTGTATAAATATGGAAATATTTACACCACTATCTCTATAAACATGGAAATATCTACACCGCTATCTCTATAAACATGGAAATATCTACACCGTCATCTGTATTAACATGTAAATATCTACACAGTCATCTGTGTAAACCTGGAAATATCTACACTGTCATCTATATAAATATGGAAATATCTACAGAGAACTCTATATAAACATGGAAATATCTGCACAGCCATCTGTATAAACATGGAAATATCTACACCGCTATCTGTATAAACATGGAAATATCTACCCCGCTATGTGTATTAACGTGGAAATATCTCCATTGCTATCTGTATAAACATGGACATATCTCCACCACAATCTGTATAAAAATGAAAATATCTACACTGCTATCTCTATAAACATGGAAATATCTACAATGCCATCTCTACAAACATGGAAATATCTAGAAAGTTATCTGTAGAAACATGGAATTATCTACACCGGTATCTCTATAAACATGGAAATAACTTCACCGCTTTCTCTATAAACATGGAAATATCTACACCGCTATCTCCATCAACATGGAAATATATACACCGCCATCCCTTTAAACATGGAGATATCTACAACGCCATTTACATAAACAAGAAAATACCTTCACTGCCATCTTTATAAACATGGAAATATCTACAAAGCTATCTGTGTAAATATGAAATATCTAAACCGCTATCTCTATAAAAATGGAAATATCTACACTGCTATCTGTATAACCATGGAAATATCCTCACTGCTATCTCTATGAACATGGATATATCTACACCGCTATCGAAATAAACATGGAAATATCTACACTGCCATCTCTATAAACATGGAATTATCTACAACGCCATCTGTATAAACATGGAAATATCTACACTGCTATCTGTATAAACATGGAAATACCTACACCGCGATCTGTATAAACATGAAAATATCTACACCGCGATCTGTATAAACATGGAAATGTCTTCACCACGATCTGTATAAACATGGAAATATCTACACCGCTATCTGTATAAACATGATAATATCTACACCGCCATCTGTATTAACATGGAAATATCTACAATGCCATCTGTAGAAAGATGGAAATATCTACACCGCAATCTGTGTAATCATGGAAATATCTACACCAATATCTGTAAAAACATGGAAATATCTACACCGCTATCTGTATAAACATGGAAATAAATACACCAAGATCTGTATAAACATGGAAATATATACACTGCGATCTGTATAAACATGGAAATATCTACATCGCTATCTGTATAAACATGGAAATATCTACAAAGCTATCTCTGTAAACATGGAAATATCTACACCGCTATCTGTATAAACATGGAAATATCTACACTGTCATCTGCATAAACATGGAAATATCTAAACTGCCATCTGTGGAAAGTTGGAAATATCTACACCGCTATCTGTATAAACCTGGAAACATGTACACCGCAATCACTATAAACATGGAAATATCTTCAACAATATCTGTGTAAACATGGAAATATTTACACAGCTGTCTGTGTAAACATGGAAATATGTACACCGCAATCTGTGTGAGGATGGAAATATCTACACCGCAATCAGTGCAAATATGGAAATATCTACACCTCTATCTCTGTAAACATGGAAATATCTACACCACTATCTGTATAAACATGGAAATAACTACACCGCTATCTGTATAAACATGGAAATATTCACACCACAATCTGTATAAACATGGAAATATCTGCACCACAATCTGTGTAAACATGGAAATATCTACACCAATATCTGAATAAACATGGAAATATCTGCGCCGCTATCTGTATAAATACGGAAATATCTTCAACACTATCTCTATAAACATGGAATTTACTTCACTGCTATCTATATAAACATGGAAATATCTACAAGGCTATCTCTAAAAACATGGAAATACCTATACCGCCTTCTGCGTAAATATGTAAATACCTACACTGCCATCTGTATAAACATGGAAATAACTACACTGCTATCTCTCTAAACATGGAAATATCTACAATGCCATATGTATATACATGGAAATATCTCCACCGCAATCTGTATAAACATGGAAGTAGCTAAAAAGCTATCTGTATAAACCTGGAAATATCTACAACGACATCTGTAAAAATATGGAAATATCTACACAGTAATCTGTAGAAACATGGAAATATCTACACCGCCATCTGTATACACATGGAAATATCTCCACCGCGATCTGTATAAACATGGAAATACCTTCACCGCAATCTGTATAAACATGGAAATATCTACACTGCTATCTGTATAAACTTGGAAATATCTACACCGCTATCTGTATAAACATGGAAATATCTAAACTGCCATCTGTATAAACATGGAAATAGCCACACCGCTATCTGTATAAATATGGATATATCTACACTGCCATCTGAATAAACATGGAAATATCTACACGGCTATCTGTATAAATATGGAAATATCTACACCGCCATCTGTGTAAACTTGGAAATATCTACACAACTCTCTGTGTAAATTTGGCAATACTTACACCGCAATCTGTGCAAAGATGGAAATATCTACACCGCTATCTCTTTAAAGATGGAAATATCTACACCGCTATATGTATAAACGTGGAAATATCTACACCGCCATCTGTATACACCTGGAAATATCTACACAGCCATTTGTATAAACATGGAAATATCTACACCGCTATCTCTATAAACATGGAAATATCTACACCGCTATCTGTATAAACATGGAAATATCTACATCGATATCTGTATAAACAGGGAAATATCTCCACCGCTATCTGTATAAACGTGGAAATATCTACACCGCTCTCTGTATAAACATGGAAATAACTACACCGCTATCTGTATAAACATGGAAATATCTACACTGCTATCTGTATAAACATGGCAATAACTACAAAGCTATCTCTGTAACCATGGAAATATCTACACAGCAATCTCTGTAAACTTGGAAATATCTACACAGCTATCTGTTTAAAAGTGGAAATATCTACACGGCAATCTGTGCAAAGATGGAAATATATACACCGCTATCTCTGTAAACATGGAAATATCTACACCTCTATCTCTATAAACATGGAAATATCTACACCGCTATCTGTATAAACAAGGAAATACCTACACTGCCATCTTTAGAAACATGGAAATATCTACACCGCCATCTGTATAAACATGGAAATACCTACAGCGCTACCTGTATAAATATGGAAATGACTACACCGCTATCTCTATAAACAGGGAAATACCTACACCACTTGCACTATAAACATGGAAATATCTACAGAGTCATCTCTGTAAACATGGAAATATCTACACCGCCATCTGTGTAAACATGAAAATATCTACACCGCCATCTTCAGAAACATGGCTGTATCTACACCGCCATCTGTTTAAACATGGAAATATATACACCACTATCTGTATAAAGATGGAAATATCTTCACTTCCATCTGTATAAAGATGAAAATGTCTGCACTGCGAGCTGTATAAACATGAAAATATCTACAACGCTATCTGTATAAACATGGAAATACCAACACCACTATCAGTATAAACATGGAAATATCTACATGTCTATCTGAATAAACATGGAAATAACTGCACTGCTATCTCTATAAACATGGAAATACCTACACCACCATCTCTATAAACATGGAAATATCTACACCGCTCTCTGTATAAACATGGATATATCTACACCGCTACCTGTATAAACCTGGAAAAATCTACACCGCTATGTGTATAACTATGGAAATATCTAAACCGCTATGTCTGTAAACATGGAAATGTCTACAACGCTATCTGTATAAACATGGAAATATCTACATCGCTATCGATATAAACATGAAAATATCTACACCGACATCTGTATAAAGATGGAAATACCTACACAGTCATCTGTATAAACATGGAAATATCTACACCACCATCTGTATAAACATGCCAATATCTACACGGAAATCTGTATAAACATGGAAATATCTAGACAGTCATCTCTATAAACATGGAAATATCTACACCGCTATCTGTATAAACATGGAAATACCGACACCGCTATCTGTATAAACATGGAAATATCTGCACATCTATCATTTTAAACATGGAAATATCTGCAAATCTATCTGTGTAAACATCGAAATATCTACACAGCTATCTGTGTAAACATGGAAATATCTGCACCGCTATCTGTATAAAGATGGAAATATCTACACCACTATCTGAAAAACTTGGAAATATCTACACTGCTCTCTGTATAAACGTGCAAATATCCACACCGATATCTGTATAAACATGGAAATATGTACACCGCTATCTTTATAAACAAGGAAATATCTACACCGCCATCTGTATAAACATGGAAATATCTACACCGCCATTTGTATAAACATGGAATTATCTACACAGCTATCTGTATAAATACGGAAATATCTACACCGCAATCTCTATAAACATGGAAATATCTAAACCACTATCTTCATAAACATGGAAATATCTACACCGTTATCTCTATAAACATGGAAATATCTACACCGCCATCTGTATAAACATCCAAATACCTACCCAGTCATCTGCATAAACATGGAAATATCTACACAAGCATCTCTATAAACATGGAAATATCAGCACCACTATATCTATATACATGGAAGTATCTACACAGCCATCTGTATGAACATGGAAATATCTTCACCGCTGTCTCTATATACCTGGAAATATCTACACCGCTATCTGTATAAACACAGAAATATCTCCACCGCTATCTGTATAAACATGAAAATATCTCCACCCCTATCTCTGTAAACATGGAAATACCTACACCTGTATCTGTATCAACATGGAAATACCTAAACCGCTATTTGTATAAACAATGAAATATCTTCAACGCTATCTTTGTAAACATGCAAATATCTACACAGCTATCTGTGTAAACTTGGAAATATGTACACCGCTATCTGTGTAAACATGGAAATATCTACACCGCCTTCTACATATCCATGGAAATATCTGCGCCACCTTCTATATAAACATGGAAATATCTACACGGTCATCTGTGTATACATGGAAATATCAACACCGCCATCTGTACAAACATGGAAATATCTGCACCGCTATCTGTATAAACATGGAAATATCTACACCGCGGTCTGTATAAACTTGGAAATAGCTAAACCGCTATCTGTAAAAACATGGAAATATCTACACTGCTATCTCTATAAACCTGGAAATAACTACACCGTGATCTGTATAAACATGGAAATATTTACACTGCTATCTGTATAAACAAGGAAATATCTACACCGTTATCTGTATAAATATGGAAATATCTACACCGCTATCTCTATAAACATGGAAATATCTACCCCGCCATCTTTATAAACATGGAAATATCTACAATGCCATCTGTATACACATGGAAATATCTACATGGCAATCTGAGTATAGATGGAAACATCAACACCGCCGTCTGTACGAACATGGAAATATCTACACCGCTATCTGTATAAACATGGAGATATCTACAATGCTATCTCTGTAAACATGGAAATATCTACACAGCTATCTATGTAAACTTGGAAATATCTACACCGCTATCTGTGCAAAGTTGGCAATATCTACACCGCAATCTGTGCAAAGATGGAAATATCTACACCGCTATCTCTGTAAACATGGAAATATCTACACCGATGTCTGTATAAACATGTAAATATCTACACTGACATCTGTATAAACATGGAAATACCTACACCGCGTTCTCAATAAACATGAAAATATCTACACTGCTATCTCTTTATACATGGAAATATCTACACCTCCATCTCTATATACATGAAAATAACTACACCGCCATCTTCAGAAACATGGATGTATCTACACCGCCATCTGTATAAACATGGAAATATCTACACCACTATCTGTATAAAAATGGTAATACCCTCACTGCCATCTTTATAAACATGGAAATATCTACACCACCATCTGTATAAAGATGGAAATATCTACACCGCAATCTGTATAAATATGTAAATAACTACACCGCTATCTCTATAGACATGAAAATATCTACACCGCTATCCGTATAAACATGGAAATATCTACACCGCCATCTGTATAAAGATGGAAATATCTACACCATGAGCTGTATAAACATGGAAATATCTACACCGCCATCTCTATAAACATGAAAATATCTACACCGCCATCTTCAGAAACGTGGATGTATCTACACCGCCATCTGAATAAACATGGAAATATCTACACCACTATCTGTATAAACATGGAAACACCTTCACCGCCATCTGTATAAACATGGAAATATCTACAACGCCATCTGTATAAAGATGGAAATATCTACACTTCAATCTGTATAAATATGGAAATACCTACACCGCTATCTCTATAGACATGGAAATATCTACACGGCAATGAGTATAAACATGGAAATATCTACACCGCCATCTCTATAAACATGGAAATATCCACACACCTATCTCTATAAACAATGAAAAATCAACACTGCTATCTCTATGAACAAGGAAATATCTACACCGCCATCTCTATAAACATGGAAGTATCTACACGACGATCAGTATAAACATGGAAATATCTACACCACTATCTGTATAAACATGGAAATATCTCCACTGCTATCTCTATAAACATCGAAATATCTACACCGCCATCTGTATAAACATGGAAATACTTACAAAGTTATCTGTATAACCATGGAAATATCTACACCGCCATCTGTATAAACATGGAAATATATACACAGCCATGTGTATATACATGGAAATATCTACACCGCTATCTATATAAACATGGAAATATCTACACGTTCATCTGTGTATAGATGGAAATATAAACACCCCCATGTGTACAAACATGGAAATATCTGCACCGCTATCTGTATAAACATGGAAATATCTACACCGCTATCTCTATAAACATGGAAATATCTATACCGCTATCTGTATCAACATGGAAATAACTACACCACAATCAGTATAAACTTGGAAATATCTACACAGCAATCTGTGCAAAGATGGAAATATCTACACCACAGTCTCTATAAACATGGAAATATCTACACCGCTATCTGTATAAACATGGAAAAAACTACACCGCTATCTGTATAAACATGGAAATTTTTACACTGCTATCTGTATAAACATGGAAATATCTCCACCGCTATCTTTATAAACACGGAAATACCTACACCGGTATCTTTAAAAAATGGAAATAAAAACACAGCTATCTCTATAAACAATGAAATACCTACAATGCTATCTGTGTAAACATAGAAATATCTACACAGATATCTGTGTAAACTTGGAAATATCTACACCGCAATCTATGTAAGCATGGAAATATCTACAACGCTATCTGTGTAAACATGGAAATATTTACAACGCTATCTGTGTAAACAGGGAAATATCTACACAGCTATCCGTAAAACTTGGAAATATCTACACCACTATCTGTATAACCCTGAAAATATCTACACCGCTATCTGTATCAACACGTAAATAACTACACCGCTATCTGTATAAACATGGAAACATCTACAATGATATCTCTGTAAACATGGAAATACCGACACAGGTATCTGTGTAAACTTGGAAATATCTACACCGCTATCTGTGTAAAGTTTGCAATGTCTACACCGCAATCTGTGCAAAGATGGAAATATCTTTACCGCTATATCTGTAAACATGGAAATATCTACAGTGCCATCTATATACACATGGAATTATCTACACAGCCATCTCTGTAAACATGGAAATATCTACACCGCTATCTCTATAAACATGGAAATATCTACACCGCTATCTGTATAAACATGGAAATATCTACATCACTATCTGTATAAACAGGGAAATATCTCCACCGCTATGTGTGTAAACATGGAAATATCTACACCGCTATCTGTATATACATGGAAATATCTACACCGCAATCTGTATATACATGGAAATATCTACACTGCTATCTCTATAAACATGGAAATATCTACACTGCAATCTGTACAAACATGGAAATATCTACACAGTCATCTGTAGAAACATAGATATATCCACACCGCTATCTGAATAAACATGGAAATAAATAAACCGCTATCTCTATAAACATGGAAATATCTACTCCGCTACC
Organism: Pan troglodytes; assembly: GCF_028858775.2. Lineage (NCBI taxonomy): Eukaryota > Metazoa > Chordata > Mammalia > Primates > Hominidae > Pan > Pan troglodytes. Next base: position 5,420,276 of record NC_072417.2, read on the forward strand.
TCCATCAACATGGAAATATACACACCGCCATCTCTTTAAACATGGAGGTATCTACAACACCATCTACATAAACAAGAAAATATCTACACTGCCATCTATATAAACATGGAAATAACTACACCGCCATATCTATAAACATGGAAATATCTACACTGCCATTTGTAGAAAGATGGAAATATCTACACCGCCATCTGTATAAAGGTGGAAATATCTACACAGCTATCTCTATAAACATGGAAATATCTACACCGCAATCTGTTTAAACATGGAAATTCCTACAAAGCCATCTGTATAAACATGGAAATACCTACACAGTCATGTGTAGGAACATGGAAATATCTACACTGCCATCTGTATAAACATAGAAATATCTACACAGCACTCTGTATAAATATGGAGATATCTGCATAGGCATCTGTGTAAACATGGAAATATCTGCACCGCTATCTGTATAAACATGGAAATATCTACACCGCTGTCTCTATAAACATGGAAATATGTACACCGCTATGTGTATAAACATGGAAATATCTCCACAGCTGTTTGTATAAACATGGAAATATCTCCACCGTTATCTGTTTAAACAAGGAAATATCTACAGTGCCATATCTATAAACATTGAAATATCTACATTGCCATCTGTAAAAACATGGAAATATCTACACAGTCATCTGAATAAACATGGAAATATCTACACCACAATCTGTATAAACATGGAAAAACCTACAATACCATCTGTATACACATGGAAATATCTACACAGACATCTGTATAAATATGGAAATATCTACACAGCCATCTGTATAAACATGGAAATATTTACACTGCCATCTGTAGAAAGATGGAAATATGTACACCGCTATCTCTATAAATATGGAAATATCTCCACCGCCATCTGTGTGAATAAGGAAATATCTACAATGCCATCTGTATAAAGATATAAATATCTGCAACGCGAGCTGTATAAACATGGAAATATCTACATCGCTATCTGTATAAACGTGGAAATACCAACACCGCTATCGGTATAAACATGGAAATATTTACAACGACATCTATATAAACATGGAAATATCTTCACCGCTATGTCTATAAACATGGAAATACCTACACCAGTATCTCTATAAACATGGAAATATCTACACCGCTATCTGTATAAACATGGAAATATCTACACCGATATCTGTATAAACATGGAAATATCTACACCACGATCTGCATAAACATAGAAATACATACACCGGTATCTGTATAAACATGCAAATATCTTCACGACGATCTGTATAAACATGGAAATATCTACACCGCTATCTGTATAAACATGGTAATATCTACACCACCATCTATATAAACATGGAAATATCTACACCACCATCTGTATAAACATGGAAATATCTACGATGCCATCAGTAGAAAAATGGAAATATCTGCACCGCAATCTGTGTAAACATGGATATATCTACACCGCTATCTGTATAAACATGGAAATATCTACACCGCGATCTGTATAAACATGGAAATATCTACACCGCAATCTGTATAAACATGGAAATATCTACACCGCTATCTGTATAAACATGGAAATATCTACACCGCTATTTGTATAAACAAGGAAATATCTACACCGTGATCTGTATAAACATGGAAATATCTACACCGCCATCTCTATAAACATGGAAGTATCTACACCCCTATCTGTATAAACATGGAAATATCCAAACCGCTATCTCTATAAACATGGAAAAATCAACACCGTTATCTCTATGAACATGGAAATATCTACACCGCCATCTCTATAACATGGAAATATCTACACCACGATCAGTATAAACATGGAAATAACTACACCGCTATCTGTATAAACATGGAAATACTTACAAAGTTATCTGTATAAACATGGAAATATTTACACCGCCATCTGTATAAACATGGAAATATCTACAGAGCCATGTGTATATACATGGAAATATCTACACCGCTATCTATATAAACATGGAAATAACTACACCGCTATCTGTATAAACATGGAAATATCTACACCGCCATCTACATACCCATGGAAATATCTGCGCCGCCATCTGTATAAACATGGAAAGATCTACACGGTCATCTGTGTATAGATGGAAATATCAACACCGCCATGTGTACAAACATGGAAATATCTGCACCGCTATCTGTATAAACATGGAAATATCTACACCGCGGTCTGTATAAACATGGAAATATCTGCACCGCTATCTGTAGAAACATGGAAATATCTACACCGCTATTTCTATAAACCTGGAAATATCTACACCGTGATCTCTATAAACATGGAAATATTTACACCGCTATCTGTATAAACATTGAAACTTCTACACCGTTATCTGTATAAATATGGAAATATCTACACTGCTATCTCTACAAACTTGGAAATATCTACACGGCCATCTGTATAAACTTGGAAATACCTATACACTCATCTGTGTAAACATGGAAATATCTACACCACCATCTGTAGAAACATCGAAATATCTACAATGCCATCTGTATACACATGGAAATACCTACACGGCAATCTGTGTATAGATGGAAACATCAACACCGCCATCTGTACAAACATGGAAATATCTACACTGCTATCTCAATAAACATGGAAATATCTACACTGAGGTCTGTATAAACATGGAAATATCAACACCGGTATCTGTATAAACATGGAAATATCTACACAGTCATCTGAATAAACATGGAAATATCTACACCGCTATCTGTATGAACATGGAAATAACTACACCGCTATCTGTATAAACATGGAAATTTTTACACCGTTATCTGTATAAACATGGAAATATCTCCACCTCTACCTTTTAAACACGGAAATACCTACACTGGTATCTTTAAAAACATGGAAATACCTACACGATATCTCTATAAACAATGAAATATCTACAACGCTATCTGTGTAAACATGGAAATATCTACACTGCTATCTGTGTAAACTTGGAAATATCTACACCGCAATATGTGTAAGCATGGAAATATCTATAACGCTATCTGTGTAAACATGGAAATATTTACAACGTTATATGTGTAAACAGGGAAATACCTTCACAGCTATCTGTAAAACGTGGAAATATCTACACCACTATCTGTATAACCTTGAAAATGTCTACACCGCTATATGTATCAACATGTAAATAACTACACCGCTCTCTGTACAAACATGGAAATATCTACAATGATATCACTGAAAACATGGAAATATCGACACAGGTATCTGTGTAAACTTGGAAATATCTACACTGCTATCTGTGTAAAGTTTGCAATGTCTACATCGCAATCTCTGCAAAGATGGAAATATCTTTACCGCTATATCTGTAAACATGGAAATATCTACACTGCTATATGTATAAACATGGAAATATCTACACCGCCATCTGTATACACATGGAAATATCTACACAGCCTTCTGTATAAACATGGAAATATCTAAACCGCTATCTCTATAAACATGGAAATATCTACACCGCTATCTGTATAAACAGGGAAATATCTACATCGCTATCTGTATAAACAGGGAAATATCTCCACCGCTATCTGTATGAACAAGGAAATATCTACACCGCCACCTGTATTAACATGTAAATATCTACACAGTCATCTGTATAAACCTGGAAATATCTACACTGTCATCTATTTAAACATGGAAAAATCTACAGAGAACTCTGAATAAACATGGAAATATCGGCACAGCCATCTGTAAAAACATGGAAATATCTACACCGCGAGCTGTATAAACATGGAAATATCTACATCGCCATCTGTATAATCGTGGAAATACCAACACCGCTATCGGTATGAACATGGAAATATCTACAACGCCATCTATATAAACATGGAAATATCTACACCGCTATGTCTATAAACATGGAAATACCTACACCGCTATCTCTATAAACATGGAAATATCTACACCGCTGTCTGTATAAACATGGAAATATCTACACCATTATCTGTATAAACATGGAAATATCTATACCGCGATCTGTATAAACATGGAATTACCTACACCGCGATCTGTATAAACATGCACATATCTACACCGCAATCTGTATAAACATGGAAATATCTACAACGCTATGTGTGTAGACATGATAATATTTACACAGCTATCTGTGTAAAGTTGGATATATCTACACAGCTATCTGCGTAAACATGGAAATATCTACACGGCAATCTGTGCAAAGATGAAAATATCTACACCGCTATCTCTGTAAACATGGAAATATCTACACCGCTACCAGTATAAAAATGGAAATATCTACACCGCTGTCTGTATAAACAGGGAAATATCTACACCGCCATCTGTAGAAACATGGAAATATCTACACAGCAATCTGTATAAACTTGGAAATACCTACACCACTTTCTCTATAAACATGGAAATATCTACACTGCATTCTCTATATACATGGAAATATCTTCACCTCCATCTCTATATACATGAAAATATCTACACCGCCATCTTCAGAAACATGGATGTATCTACACCGCCATCTGTATAAACTTGGAAATATCTACACCACTATCTGTATAAACATGGAAATATCTTCACTTCTATCTGTATAAATATGGAAATAGCTACACCGCCATCTGTATAAAGATGGAAATATCTACACCGCAATCTGTATAAATATGGAAATACCTACACTGCTATCTCTATAGATATGGAAAAATCTACACTGCTATCTGTATTAACATGGAAATATCTCCACTCCCATCTGTACAAAGATGGAAATATCTACACCGCGAGCTCTATAAACATGAAAATACTTACACCACCATCTCTATAAACATGAAAATATTTACACCGCTATCTCTATAAACATAGAAATAACTACACCGCCATCTCTATAAACATGGAAATATCTACACCGCCATCTGCATAAACATGGAAATATCTACACAGACATCTGTATAAACTTGGAAATATCTACACTGACATCTGTAGAAAGATGGAAATATCTACAAAGCGACCTGTATAAACATGGGAATTTCTTCACCGCTACGTGTATAAACATGGAAATATCTACACCGCTATCTGTATCAACATGGAAATAACTACACTGCAATCAGTATAAACATGGAAATATCTACACAGCAATCTGTGCAAAGATGGAAATATCTACACCACAGTCTCTATAAACATGGAAATATCTCCACCGCTATCTGTATAAACATGGAAATAACTACACGGCTATCTGTATAAACATGGAAATTTTTACACCGCTATGTGTATAAACATGGAAATATCTCCACCGCTATCTTTATAAACACGGAAATACCTACACCAATATCTTTAAAAACATGTAAATACCTACACCGCTACCTCTTTAAACAATGAAATACCTACAACGCTATCTGTGTAAACATAGAAATATCTACACAGCTATCTGTGTAAACTTGGAAATATCTACACCGCAATCTGTGTAAGCATGGAAAGATCTACAACGCTATCTGTGTAAACATGGAAATATTTACAACGCTGTCTGTGTAAACAGGGAAATATCTACACAGATATCTGTAAAACTTGGAAATATATACACCACTATCTGTATAACCCTGAAAATATCTACACCGCTATCTGTATCAACATGTAAATAACTACACCGCTATCTGTATAAACATGGAAATATCTACAATGATAACTCTGTAAACATGGAAATATCGACACAGGTATCTGTGAAAACATGGAAATATCTACACCGCTATCTGTGTAAAGTTTGCAATGTCTACACCGCAGTCTGTGCAAAGATGGAAATATCTTTACCGCTATATCTGTAAACATGGAAATACCTACACCACTTGCACTATAAACATGGAAACATCTACACCGCAATCTGTGTAAACATGGAAATATCTACACCGCCATCTATGTAAACATGAAAATATCTACACTGCCATATTCAGAAACATGGCTGTATCTACACCGCCATCTGTATGAACATGGATATATCTACACCACTATCTGTATAAAGATGGCAATATTTAAAACGCTATCTCTATAAACACGGAAATATCTACACCGCTATCTCTATAAACGTGGAAATATCTACACCGCCATCTGTATTAACATGGAAATATCTACGCAGTCATCTGTATAAACCTGGAAATATCTACACTGTCATCTATTTAAACATGGAAATATCTACAGAGAACTCTGAATAAACATGGAAATATCGGCACAGCCATCTGTATAAACATGGAAATATCTACACCGCTATCTGTATAAACATGGAAATATCTACACCGCTTTGTGTATTAACGTGGAAATATCTCCATTGCTATCTGTATAAACATGGACATATCTCCACCGCAATCTGTATAAACATGAAAATATCTACACCGCTATCTCTATAAACATGGAAATATCTACACTGCCATCTGTACAAACATGGAAATATCTACACCGCCATCTGTATAAACATGGAAATATCTACACCGCTATCTGTATAAACATGGAAATATCTACACAGCTATCTCTACAAACATGGAAATATCTACACCGCCATCTGTATAAACATGGAAATACCTACAAAGTCATCTGTATAAACATGGAAATATCTACACAGCCATCTGTATAAACATGGAAATATCTACACAGCCATCTGTATATACATGGAAATAGCTACACCACGATCAGTATAAACATGGAAATATCTACACCGCTATCTGTATAAACATGGAAATATCTCCACTGCTATCTCTATAAACATCGAAATATCTACACCGCCATCTGTATAAACATGGAAATACTTTCAAAGTTATCTGTATAAACATGGAAATATCTACACCGCCATCTGTACAAACATGGAAATATCTACACTGCTATCTCTATAAACATGGAAATATCTACACTGCGGTCTGTATAAACATGGAAATATCTACACCGGTATCAGTATAAACATGGAAATATCTACACCACGATATGTATAAACAAGGAAATATATACACCGTTATCTGTATAATCATGGAAATATCAGCACTGCTATCTCTGTAAACATGGAAATACCTACAAAGCCATCTGTATAAACATGGAAATACCTACACAGTCATGTGTAGGAACATGGAAATAGCTACACTGCCATCTGTATAAACTCAGAAATATCTACACAGCCCTCTGTATAAATATGGAAACATCTGCATAGGCATCTGTGTAAACATGGAAATATCTGCACCGCTATCTGTATAAACATGGAAGTACCTACACCGCTGTCTCTATAAATATGGAGATATGTACACCACTATGTGCATAAACTTGGAAATATCTCCACTGCTGTCTGTATAAACATGGAATTGTCTCCACCGTTATCTGTTTAAACAAGGAAATATCTACAGCGCCATCTCTATAAACATTGAAATATCTACACTGCCATCTGTAAAAACATGGAAATATCTACAGTCATCTGAATAAACATGCAAATATCTACACCACCATCTGTATAAACATGGAAATACCTACAATACCATCCGTATACACATGGAAATATCTACACAGACATCTGTATAAATATAGAAATATTTACACGGCCATCTGTATAAACATGGAAATATCTATACTGCCATCTGTAGAAAGATGGAAATATGTACACCGCTATCTCTATAAATATGGAAATATCTACACCGCCATCCCTATAAACATGAAAATATCTACACTCTCATCTCCATGAACATGGAAGTATCTACTCCGCCATGTGTATAAACACGGAAATATCTACACCACCATCTGTGTAAACATGGAAATATCTACACTGCTATCTGTATAAACATGGAAATATCTACACCGCCATCTGCAAGTTCATGGAAATATCTACGCCGCCATCTGTATAAACATGGAAATATCTACACGGCCATCTGTGTATAGAAGGAAATATCACCACCGCCATCTGTACAAACATGGAAATATCTACATTGCTATCTCTATAAACATGGAAATATCTGCACTGCCATCTGCAAAAACATGGAAATGACTATACAGTCATCTGTATAAACATGGAAATATCTACAATGCCATCTGTATACACATGGAAATATCTACACAGCCATCTGTATAAACATGTAAATATCTACACTGCTATCTCTATAAACATGGAAATATCTACACCGCCATCTCTATAAACATGAAAATATCTACACTGCCATCTACATAAACATGGAACTAAGTACTCCGCCATCTGTATAAACATGGAAACATCTACACCGCCATCTGTGTGAATAAGGAAATATCTACAATGCCATCTGTATAAAGATATAAATATCTGCACCGCGAGCTGCATAAACATGGAAATATCTACATAGCTATCTGTATAAACGTGGAAATAACAACACCGCTATCGTTATAAACATGGAAATATCTACAACGCCATCTATATAAACATGGAAATATCTACACCGGTATGTCTATAAACATGGAAATAACTACACCGCTATCTGTATAAACATGGAAATATGTACACCGCTATGTGTATAAACATTGAAATATCTCCACTGCTGTCTGTATAAACAAGGAAATATCTACACCACGATCTGTATAACCATGGAAATATGTACGCAGCTATCTGTATAAACATGGAAATATCTACACAGCTATCTCTATAAACATGGAAATAACTACACCGCCATCTGTATAAACATGGAAATACCTACAAAGTCATCCTTATAGATATGGAAATATCTACAAGGCCATCTGTATAAACATGAAAATATCTACACTGCCATCTGTAGAAAGATGGAAATATCTACACCGCGATCTCTATAAATATGGAAATGTCTACACCGCCATCTCTATGAACATGAAAATATCTACACTGCCATCTCCATAAAGATGGAAGTATCTACACCGCCATGTGTATAAACACGGAAATATCTACACCACCATCTGTGTAAACATGGAAATGCCTACACCGCTATATGTATAAACATGGAAATAACTACACCGCCATCTGCATGTCCTTGGAAATATCTACGCCGCCATCTGAATAAACATGGAAATATCTACGCGGCCATCTGTGTATAGATGGAAATACCAACACTGCCATCTGTACAAACATGGAAATATCTACACCAATATCTCTATAGACATGGAAATATCTGCACCGCCATCTGTAAAAACATGGAAATACCTATACAGTCATCTGTATAAACATGGAAATATCAACAATGCCATCTGTTGAAAGATGGAAATATCTACACCGCAATCTGTGTAAACATGGAAATATCTACACCGATATTTGTAAAAACATGGAAATATCTAAACCGCTATCTCTATAAACATGGAAATATCTACACCGCGATCTGTATAAACATGGAAATATCTACACCGCGATCTGTATAAACATGGAAATATCTACACCGCTTTCTGTATAAACATGGAAATATCTACACAATTATCTCTATAAACATGGAAATATCTACACCACCATCTGTATAAACATGGAAATACCTACAAAGTCATCTGTATAAACATGGAAGTATCTACACAGCCATCTGTATAAACGTGGAAATACCTACACAGCCATCTGTATATACATGGAAATATCTACACCGCTATCTGTATAAACATGGAAATAACTACACCGCTATTTGTATAAACAAGGAAATATCTACACCGTGATCTGTATAAACATGGAAATATCTACACCGCCATCTCTATAAACAGGCAAATATCTACACCCCTATCTGTATAAACGTGGAAATATCCACACCGCTATCTCTACAAACATGGAAAAATCAACACCGCTATCTCTATGAACATGGAAATATCTACACCGCCATCTCTATGAACATTGACATGTCTACACCAATATCAGTATAAACATGGAAATATCTACACCACTATCTGTATAAACATGGAAATATCTCCACTGCTATCTCTATAAACATCGAAATATCTACACCGCCATCTGCATAAACATGGAAATACTTACAAAGTTATCTGTATAAACATGGAAATATCTACACCGCCATCTGTATAAACATGGAAATATCTACACAGCCATGTGTACATACATGGAAATATCTACACCGCTATCTATATAAACGTGGAAATAACTACACCGCTATCTGTATAAACATGGAAATATCTACACCGCCATCTACATATCCATGGAAATATCTGCGCCGCCATCTGTATAAACATGGAAATATCTACACGGTCATCTGTGTATAGATGGAAATATCAACACCGCGATCTGTACAAACATGGAAATATCTGCACCGCTATCTCTATAAACATGGAAATATCTACACCGCGGTCTGTATAAACATGGAAATATCTACACCGCTATCGGTATAAACATGGAAATAACTACATCGCTATCTCTGTAAACATGGAAATAACTACACCGTTATCTGTATAAACATGGAAATATTTACACCGCTATCTGTATAAATATGGAGACTTCTACACCGTTATCTGTATAAATATGGAAATATCTACACCGCTATCTCTATAAACTTGGAAATATCTACACCGCCATCTGTATAATCATGGACATATCTACACCGCAATCTGTATAAACATGGAAATATCTATCACGATATGTGTGTAAACATGGAAATTTCTACTCCGCGGTCTGTATAAACATGTTAATATCTACACCATTATCTGTATACACATGTAAATATCTACACCACGATCTGTATAAACATGGAAATATCTACACCGCTATCTGTATAGACATGGAAATATCTTCACCGCTATCTGTGCAAAGATGAAAATTTCTACACTGCCATCTCTAAATACATGGAAATGTCTACACTGCCATCTCTATAAAGATGGAAATATCTACACCGCGAGCTGTATAAACATGGAAATATCTACAATGCTAGTTGTTTAAACATGGAAATACCAACACTGCTATCTGTATAAACATGGAAATACCTACACCGCTATCTGTATAAACATGGAAATATCTACACAACTATCTCTATAAACATGGAAATACCTTCACCGCCATCTCTATACACATAGAAATATCTACACCGGTATCTCTATAAACATAGAAATATCTACACCGCCATCTCTATAAATATGGAAATATCTACACCGCCATCTGCATGAACATGGAAATATCTACACCGCTATCTGTATAAACATGGAAATATCTACACTGCCATCTGTATAAACATGGAAATATCTAAACTGACATCTGTGGAAAGATGGAAACATCTACACCATGATCTGTATAAATATGAAAATATCAACACCGCTATCTGTGTAAAGATGGAAATATCTACACCGCAATCTATGCAAAGATGCAAATATCTACACCGCAATCTCTGTAAACATGGAAATATCTACACCACTATCTGTATAAACATGGAAATATCTACATCGATATCTGTATAAACATGGATATGTCTACACCGTTATCTGTATAAACATGGAAATATCTACACCACCATTTGTGTAAACATACAAATACCTACAGAGTCATCTGTATACACATGGAAATATCTACACAGCCATCTGTATAAACATGGATGTATCTACACATCTACCTGTATAAACAAGGAAATACCTACAGCGCTATCTCTATAAAAATGGAAATATCAACACCACAATCTCTACAAACATGAAAATATCTACACCGCCATCTCCATAAACATGGAACTATCTACACCGCCATCTGTATAAACATGGAAATATCTACACTGCTATCTCTATAAATATGCAAATATCTACACCGTTATCTGTATAAACATGGAAATATCTACATCGCTATCTGTATAAACAGGGAAATATCTCCACCGCTTTCTGTATAAACATGGAAATATCTACCCCGCTATCTGTATAAACATGGAAATATCTACACCGCTGTCTGTATAAACATGGAAATATCTACAATGCTATCTCTGTAAACATGGAAATACCTACACAGCTATCTGTGTAAACTTGGAAATAACTACACAGGTATCTGTGTAAAAATGGAAATATCTACACGGCAATCTGTGCAAAGAGGGAAATATCTACACCGCTATCTCTATAAACATGAAAATACTTACACCACCATCTCTATAAACATGGAAATATTTACACCGCTATCTCTATAAACTTAGAAATAACTAGACCGCCATCTCTATAAACATGGAAATATCTACACCGCTATCGGCATAAACATGGAATTATCTACACAAACATCTGTATATACATGGAAATATCTACACCGCCATCTCTATAAACATGAGAGTATCTACACCAAAACCTGTATAAACATGGAAATACCTTCACTGCCATCTGTATAAACATGGAAATATCTACACCGCCATCTTTATAAAGATGGAAATATCTACACCGCAATCTGTATAAATATGGAAATACCTACACCGCTATCTCTTTAGACATGGAAATATGTACACAGCTATCTGTATAAACATGGAAATACCAACACCGTTATCTGTACAAACATGGAAATATCTACAGTGCTATCTCTATAAACATGAAAATACTTACACCACCATCTCTATAAACATGTAGATGTTTACACCGCTATCTCTATAAACATAGAAATAACTACACCACCATCTCTATAAACATGGAAATATCTACACCGATATTTGTATAAACATGGAAATATCTACACTGCCATCTGTATAAAAATGGAAATTCCTACACCGCTTTCTCTATAAACATGAAAATATCTACACTGCTATCTCTATATACATGGAAATATCTACACCTCCAGCTCTATAAACACGAAAATATCCACACCGCCATCTTCAGAAACTTGGATGTACCTACACCGCCATCTGTATAAACATGGAAATATCTACACCACTATCTGTATAAATATGGAAATATCTTCACTGCCATCTGTATAAACATGGAAATATCTACACCGCCACCTGTATAAACATGGAAATATCTACACCGCCATCTGCCTAAACATGGAAATATCTACACAGACATCTGTATAAAATGGAAATATCTTCACTGCCATCTGTATAAACATGGAAATATCTACACTGACATCTGTAGAAAGATGGAAATTCCTACAAAGCGATCTGTATTAACATGGGAATTTCTACACCACTACCTGTATAAACATGGAAATATCTACACCGCTATGTCTATCAACATGGAAATAACTACACCGCAATCTGTATAAACATGGAGATTTCTACAATGCTATCTCTGTAAACATGGAAAAATCTACACCGCTATCTGTATAAACATGGAAATATCTACATCGCTATCTGTATAAACAGGGAAATGTCTCCACCGCTATCTGTATAAACATGGAAATATCTAAACCGCTGTCTGTATAAACAAGGATATATCTACACCGCCATCTGTAGAAACATGGAAATATCTACACCGCAATCTGTATAAACATGGATATACCTACACCGCTATCGGTATATATATGGAAATATCTACACCGCTATCTCTATAAACATGGAAATACCTACACCGCTTTCTCTATAAACATGAAAATATCTACACTGCTATCTCTATATACATGGAAATATCTACACCTCCATCTCTATAAACATGAAAATATCTACACCGCCATCTTCAGAAACATGGATGTATCTACACCGCTATGTGTATAAACATGGAAATATCTACACCACTATCTGTATAAACATGGAAATATCTTCACTGCCATCTGTATAAACATGGATATACCTACACCGCCATCTGTATTCGATGGAAATATCTACATGGCAATCTGTATAAAGATGGAAATAACTACACCGCTATCTCTATAGACAAGGAAATATGTACACCGCTATCTGTATAAACATGGAAATATTTTCACTGCCATCTGTATAAAGATGGATATATCTACACCGCGAGCTGCATAAACATGGAAATATCTACAACGCTATCTGTAAAAACATGGAAATAACTATACAGTCATCTGTGTAAACATGGAAATATCTACACCACCATCTGTATAAACATGGAAATATCTACAAAGCCATCTGTATAAACATGGAAATACCTACAAAGTCATGTGTAGGAATAAGGAAATATCTAAACTGCCATCTGTATAAACGTGGAAATATCTACACAGCCCTCTGTATAAATATGGAAATAACTGCACAGGCATCTGTATAAACATGGAAATATCTGCACCGCTATCTGTATAAACATGGAAATACCTACACCGCTGTCTCTATAAACATGGAAATATGTACACCGCTATGTGTATAAACATGGAAATATCTCCAATGCTGTCTGTATAAACATGGAAATATCTACACCGCGATCTTTATAAACATGGAAATATCAACACCGCTATCTGTATAAACATGGAAATATCTACACAGCTATCTCTATAAACATGGAAATACCTACACCGGCATCTGTATAAACATGGAAATACCTACAAATTCATCTGTATAAACCTGGAAATATCTACACAGCAATCTGTATAAACATGGAAATATCTACACAGCCATCTGTATATACATGGAAATATCTACACCGCTATCTGTATAAACATGGAAATACCTACACCGCTGTCTCAATAAACATGGAAATATATACCGCTATGTGTATAAACGTGGAAATGCCTACACTGCTGTCTGTATAAACATGGAAATATCTCCACCGTTATCTGTATAAACATGGAAATATCTACAGCGCCATCTCTATAAACATTGATGTATCTACACTGCCATCTGTAAAAACCTGGAAATATCTACACAGTCATCTGAATAAACATGGAAATATCTACACCACCATCTGTATAAACATGGAAATAGCTACAATACCATCTGTATACACATGGAAATATCTACACAGACATCTGTATAAATGTGGAAATATCTACACCGCCATCTGAATAAACATGGAAATATCTACACTGCCATCTGTAGAAAGATGGAAATAACTACACCGCTATCTCTATAAATATGGAAATATCTACACCGCCATCTCTATAAACATGAAAATATCTACACTGCCATCTCCATAAAGATGGAAGTATCTACTCCGCCATGTGTATAAACACGGAAATATCTACACCACCATCTGTGTAAACATGGAAATATCTACACCGCTCTCTGTATAAACATGGAAATAACTACACCGCCATCTGCATGTCCATGGATATATCTACGCCGCCATCTGTATGAACATGGAAATATCTACACGGCCATCTGTGTAGAGATGGAAATATCAACACCGCCATGTGTACAAATATGGAAATATCTACACCGCTATCTCTACAAACATGGAAATATCTGCATTGCCATCTGTAAAAACATGGAAATACCTATACAGTCATCTGTATAAACATGGAAATATCTACAATGCCATCTGTAGACACATGGAAATATCTACAAAGTCATCTGAATAAGCATGTAAATATCTACACTGCTATCTCTATAAACATGGAAATATCTACATCGCCATCTCTATAAACATGAAAATATCTACACTGCCATCTCCATAAACATGGAACTAACTATTCCGCCATCTGTATATACATGGAAACATCTACACCGCCATCTGTGTGAATAAGGAAATATCTACAATGCCATCGGTATAAAGATATAAATATCTGCACCTCGAGCTGCATAAACATGGAAATATCTACATCGCTATCTGTATAAACGTGGAAATACCAACACCGCTATCGGTATAAACATGGAAATACCTACAACGCCATCTATATAAACATGGAAATATCTACACTGCTATGTCTATAAACATGGAAATACTTACACCGCTATCTCTATAAACATGGAAATATCCACACCGCCATCTGCATATCCATGGAAATATCTACAATGCCATCTGTATAAAGATGGAAATAACTACACAGCAATCTGTGTACAGATAGAAATATCAACACCGCCATCTGTACAAATATGGAAATATCTATACCGCTATCTGTATAAACATAGAAATACCTACACTGCAGTCTGTATAAACATGGAAATATCTACACCTGTCTCTGTATAAACATGCAAATACCTACACCACGATCTGTATAAACATGGAAATATTTACACCGCTATCTGTATAAACCTGGAAATATCTACACTGCTATCTCTATAAATATGGAAATACCTACAACGCCATCTGTATAAACATGGAAATAACTACAAAGTCATGTATAGGAACATGGAAATATCTACACCACCGTTTGTATAAAGATGGAAATATCTACAACGTTATCTGTAGAAACATGGAAATATATACACAGTGATCTGTATAAACATGGAAATATGTACAGCACTCTCTGAATAAAGATGGAAATATCTACACCGCTATCTGTAAAAACATGGAAATATCTACACCACTATCTGTATAAATATGGAAATATTTACACTGCTATCTCAATAAACAAGGAAATATCTACACCGCGAGCAGTATAAACATGGAAATATCTACACCGCTATCTGTACAAACATGGAAATACAACCACTTTAATCTCTATAAACATGGAAATATCTAAACCACTATCTGTATTAACATGGAAATATCTACACCACTATCTCTATAAACATGGAAATATCTGCACTGCCATCTGTAAAAACATGGATTTATCTACACCACTATCTCTATAAACATAGAAATAACTCCACCGCCATCTCTATAAACATGGAAATATGTACACCATTATCTCTGTAAACATATAAATATCTACACCGCCATCTCTATAAACATGGAAATATCTAAACGGCCATCTGCATAAACATGGAAATATCTACACCGCCATCTGTATAAATATGGAAATACCTATGCCGCCGTCTGTATAAACATAGAAATATCTACACTGCCATCTGTGGAAAGATGGAAATGTCTACACCGTGATCTGTATAAACTTGGAAATATCTACTCCGCTACTTGTATAAACATGGAAATATCTACACCGCTATCTATATAAACATGGAAACATCTACACCACGATCTGTATAAAAATGGAAATATCTACACTGCTATCTGTATAAACATGGAAATATCTACACCGCTAACTGTATAAACATGCAAATATCTACACCGAGATCTGTATAAATATGGAAATATCTACACCGCTATCTCTATAAACATGGAAATGTCTATACCGATATCTGTTTAAACATGGAAATATCTACAAGACTAACTCTATAAATATGGAAATACCTAAACTGCCTTCTGTATAAACATGTAAATAACAACACAGTCATCTGTATAAACATGGAAATATCTACAGCGCCATCTGTGAAAACATGGAAATATCTACACCGCCATCTGTATAAACTTGCTAACATCTCCTCCGCTATCTGTATAAACATGGAATTATCTCCACTGCTATCTGTATAAACATGGAAATATCTACACCACGATCTGTATAAACATGGAAATATCTCCACCACTTTCTGTATAAACATAGAAACATCTACACCGCTATCTTCATAAACATGGAAATATCTACACCGCTATCTGTATAAACATGAAAATATCTACAACGCTATCTGTGTAAACATGGAAATATCTACACCGCTATCTGTGTAAACAGTGAAATATCTACATTGCTATCTGTGTAAAGATGGAAATATCTACACTGCAATCTGTGCAAAGGTGGAAATATCAACACCGCTATCTTTGTAAAGTAGGAAATATCTGCACCGCAATCTGTGCAAAGATGGAAATATCTACAGTGCTTTCTGTGTAAACATGGTAATATCTACACCACTCTCTGTATAAACATGGAAATATCTACACTGCTATCTGTATAAACATGGAAATATCTACACCGCCATCTGTAAAAACGTGGAAATATCTACACCACCAGCTGAATAAACATGGAAATATCTACACCGCTAACACTATAAACATGGAAATATCTACACCGATATCTCAATAAGCATGGAAATATCTACACCGCTATCTGTATAAACAAGGAAATAACTCCACCGCTATCTGTATAAACATTGAAACATCTACACAGCTATATCTATAAACATGGAATTATCTACACCGCTATTTTAACATGGAAATGTCTACAACGCTATCTGTGTAAACATGGAAATATCTGCACCACAATCTGTGCAAAGATGGAAATATATACAACGCTATCTCTATAAACATGGAAATATCTGCAGCGGTATCTGTATAAACATGGAAATATTTACACTGCTATCTCTATAATCATGGAAATATTTACACCGCCATCTGTAGAAACATGGAAATATCTACACAGTCATCTGTATATACATGGAAATATCTACAACACCATCTCTATAGACATGGAAATATCTACAACACCATCACTATAATCATGGAAATATCTACAACGCCATCTGTAGAAACATGGAAATAACTACACTGCCATCTGTATAAAGATGGAAATATCTACACCGCGAGCTGTATAAACATGGAAATATCTACACAGCTATGTGTATAAACATGGAAATACCAACACCACTATCTGTATAAACATGGAAATATCTACAGCGCTGACTGTAAACATCGAAATATCTACCCCACTATCTCTATAAACATGGAAATAACTACACCGCCATCTCTATAAACATGGAATTATCTACACCACTATCTCTATAAACATAGGAATATCTACAACGCAATCTCAGTAATCATGGAAATATCTGCACCGCCATCTGCATAAACTTGGAAATATCTACACCACGATCTGTGTAAAAATGGAAATATCTACACCGCCATCTGTATTAACGTAGAAATATCTACACTGCCATCTGTAGAAAGATGGAAATATCTACACCTTGATCTGTATAAACATGGAGATATCTACACGTCTTCCTGTATGAACATAGAGATATCTACACCTCTATCTGAATAAATATGGAAATATCCACACCGCTATCTCTATAAACATGGAAATGTCAACATGGGTCTCTGTATAAACATGGAAATATCTACTTGGCTATCTGTATGAACTTGGAAATATTTACACTGCCTTCTGTATATACATGGAAATACCTACACAGTCATCTGTATAAACATGGAAATATCTACACCACTAACTGTATAAACATGGAAATATCTACACTGCCATCTGTATAAACATGGAAATATCATCACAGCCATCTCTATAAACATGGAAATATCTACACCGCTATCCCTATAAACATGGAAATAGTGACACTGGTATCTGTATAAACATGGAAATATCTACACCGCCATCTGTAAAAATATGGAATTATCTAGACAGTCATCTGTATAAACATGGAAATATCTGCACCTCCATCTGTATATACATGGAAATATCTACACTGCCATCGGAATACACATGGAAAAGACTACAAAGTCATCTGTATAAATATGGAAATATCTCCACCGCTATCTCTGTAAACATGGAAAACCTATACCGCTATCTGCATAAACATGGAAATATCTACACCGCCATCTGTATGAACTTGGAAATCTCTACACCGCCATCTGTATAAACATGTAAATATCTGCACCGCTCTCTGTACAAACATGAAAATATCGCCACCGCTATGTGTATAAACATGTAAATATCTACACCGCTATCTCTAAAAACATGGAAATATCTATACCGCTATCTGTATAAACATAGAAATACCTACACCGCTATCTATATGAACATGGAAATATCTACATCGCTATCTGAATAAACATGGAAATATGTACACCGCCATATGTATAAACATGGAAATAGCCACACCGCTATCTGTATAAACATGGAAATATCTTCACCGCTATCTCTATAAACATGGAAATATTTACACCACTGTCTGTGTAAACATGGAAATAGCCACACCACTATCTGTATAAACATGGAAATAGCTACACCACCATCTGTATAAACATGGAAATATCTAAACAGTCATCTGTATAAACATGGAAATATCTACACCTCCATCTGAATAAACATGGAAATATCTACACTGACATCTGTATACACATGGAAACATCTACACAGCCATCGGTATAAGCATAGAAATAACTACACTGCTATCTCCATAAACATGGAAATACCTACACCGCTATCAGTATAAACATGGAAATATCTACACCGCTATATCTATAAACATGGAAGTATCTACACTGCCATCTGTATGAACTTGGAAATATCTACACCGCCATCTGTAGAAACATGGAAATAACTCCACCGTTATCTGTATAAAAGGGGAAATATCTTCACCGCTATCTGTAAACATGGAAATATGTACATCGCTATCTGTACAAATATGGAAATATCTACACCGCTATCTATATAAACATGGAAATGTCTACACAGCTATCTGTAGAAACATGGAAATATCTACATGGCTATCTCTATAAACCTGGGAATATCTACACTGCCATCTGTATATACATGGAAATACCTACACAGTCATCTGTATAAACATGGAAATATCTACACCAATATCTGTATAAACATGGAAATACCTACACTGCCATCTGTGAATACATGGAAATATCTATAGAGCCATCTCTATGAACATGGAAATATCTACATCGCTATCTGTATAGACATGGAAATAGCCACGCCGCTATCTCTATAAACATGGAAATATCTACACCACAATTTGTAAAAACATGCAAATATCTACAGCGCCATCTGTAAAAACATGGAAATATCTACACAGACATCTGAATAAAAATGGAAATATCTATACCTCCATCTGTATAAACATGGAAATATCTATACTGCCATCTGTATAAACATGGAAATACCTACACAGTCATCTGTACAAACATGGAAATAGCTACACCACTATCTGTATAAACATGGAAATATCTACACTGCCATCTGTATAAACATGCAGATATCTACACCGCCATCTGTATAAACGTGGAAATATCTACACCGCCACCTGAAAAACTTGGAAATATCTACAGCGCCATCTCTATAAACATGGAAATATCTCCAACGCTATCTGTATAAAGATGGAAATATCTCCACCGCTATCTGTATAAACATAGAAATATCTACACCGCTATCTGTATAAACATGGAAATATCTATACCGCTATCTGTATAAACATGGAAATATCTAAACTGCCATCTGTATATACATGTTAATATCTACACAGCCATCTGTATAAACATTGAAATATCTACAATGCTATCTGTATAAATATGGAAATATCAACATTGCTATCTCTATAAACATGGAAATGTCTACACCGCTGTCTGTATAAACATGGAAGTGTCTACATGGGTATCTCTATAAACATGGAAATATCTACACCACCATCTGTATAAACATGGAAATACCGACACAGTCATCTGTAGAAACATGGAAATACCTACACTGCCATCTGTATATGGACGGTAATATTTACATCGATATCTGCATAAACATGGAAATAGCCACACCGCTATCTGTATAAGCATGGATATATATACACCGCCATCTGTAAAACATGCAAATATCTACTCAGTCATCGGTCTAAACATGGAAATATCTACACCGCTATCTGTATAAACATGGAAATATCTACACCGCTATCTGTATAAACAAGGAAATACCTACACCGCTATCTGTATAAATATGGAAATACCTACACCGCTATCTCTGTAAACATGGAAATGTCTACACCGCTATCTGTATAAACGTTGAAATATCTACATGGCTATCTCTATAAACATGGAAATATCTACACCGCCATCTCTATAAACATGGAAATAACTACACAGTAATCTGTATGAACATTGTAATATCTACACCACTATCTGAATAAACATGGAAACATCTACACTGCCATTTGTATAAACATGGAAGTATCTACACCACCATCCGTAAAAACATGGAAATATCTACACAGTCATGAATATAAACATGGAAATAATTACACCTCCATCTGTGTACACATGGAAATACCTACACTGCCATCTGTATACATATGGAAATATCCACACAGCCATCTGTATAAACATGGAAATACCTACACCGCTATCACTATAAACATGGAAATACCTACACCGCTATCTGTATAAACATGGAAATATGTACACCGCTGCCTGTATGAACATGGAAATATCTTCATCGCTATCTATATAAACATGGAAATATCTCCACTGCTATCTCTGTAAACATGGAAATATCTACACCGCTATCTTTATAAACATGGAAATATCTACACCGCTATCTTTATAAACATGGAAATATCTACACCACTATCTGTATAAACGTGGAGATATCTACACTGCCATCTGTATAAACATGGAAATAGCCACACCGCTATCTGTCTAAACATGGAAATATCTACACCGCTATCTGCATAAACTTGGAAATATCTACACGGGCATCTGTATAAACATGGAAATATCTCCACAGCAATCTGTATAAACATGGAAATATCTCAACCGCTATCTGTGTAAACATGAATATAAGTACATCATTATCTGTATAAACATGGAAATATCTCCACCGCTATCCCTATAAACATGGAAATATCTACACCGCTAACTTTATAAACATGGAAATATCTACACCACTATCTGTATAAACATGGAAATATCTACAATGCCATCTGTATAAACATGGAAATAGCCACACCGCTACCTGTATAAACATGGAAATATCTACACCGCCATCTGAATAAACATGGAAATATCTACACCGTTATCTGTATAAATATGGAAATATCTACACCGCTATCTGCATAATCTTGGAAATATCTACAGCGCCATATGTATAAACATGGAAATATCTCCACGGCTATCTGTATAAACATGGAAATATCTACACCGGTATCTGTATAAACACAGAAATATCTCCACCGCTATCTGTAAAAACATGGAAATATCTACACTGCTATCTGTATAAACATGTAAATAACTACAGTGATATCTGTATAAACATGGAAATACCTCCAGCGCTATCTGTATAAACATGGAAATATCTACACCGCTATCTGTATAAACATGTAAATATCTACACCGCTATCCGTATAAACTTGGCATATATACACCGCCATCAATATAAACATGGAAACATCTCCACCGCTATCTGTATAAACATGGAAATATCTCCACCGCTATCTGTATAAACATGGAAATATCCACACCGCTATCTGTATAAACATGGAAATATCTACACCGCCATCTGTAAAACATGGAAATATCTACACAGTCATCTGTATAAACATGGAAATATAGACACCTCCATCTTTATAAACATGGAAATAACTACAGTGCCATCTATATACACGTGGAAATATCTACACAGCCATCTGTATAAACATGGAAATATCTATACCGCTATCTCTATAAACATGGAAATACCTACACCGCAATCTGTATAAACATGGAAATATCTACACCAGATTATGTATAAACATGGAAATATCTCCACCGCTATCTATATAAACATGGAAATATCTCCACCGCTATCTTTATAAATATGGAAATATCTACACCGTTATCTGTATAAACATGGAAATATCTACACCTCTATCTGTATACATGGAAATAGCTAAACCGCTATCTGTAGAAACATGGAAATATCTACAACGCTATCTCTATAAACATGCAAACATCTACACCGCTATGTGTATAAACATGGAAATATCTACATCGCTATCTGTATAAACATGCAATTATCTACCACGATATCTGTGTAAACATGGTAATATCTACACTGCTGTCTGTGTAAACATGGAAATATCTACACCACTATCTGTGTAAAGATGGAAATATCTACACTGTAATCTGTGTAAAGATGGAAATATCTACAACACTATCTGTGAAATAATGGAAATATCTAAACCGCAATCTGCGCAAAGATGGAAATATCTACACCGCTATCTGTGTAAACATCGTATTATCTACATCGCTATCTATGTAAACATGGAAATACCTACACCGCCATCTCTGTAAACTTGGAAATATCTACACCGGTATCTGCACAAACATGAAATAGCTATACTGCCATCTGTATAAACATGGAAATGTCTACAACGCCATATGTATAAACATAGAAATATCTACACTGCTATCTGTAGAAAGATGGAAATATTTACACCGCCATCTGCATACACATGGAAATATCTACACCTCTAGCTGTATAAATATGGAAATATGTACACCACTATCTGCATAAATATGGAAATATGTACACCGCTATCTCTATAAACATGGAAATGTCTACACCGCTATCAGTATATACAGGGAAATATCTAGATGGCTATCTCTGTAAACATGGAAATATCCACACCTCCATCTGTATAAACATGGAAATATCTACACAGTTTTCTGTATGTACATGGAAATATATTCACCACCATCTCTATAAACATGGAAATGTCTACACTGCCATCCGTACATACATGGAAATATCTACAAGGCCATCAGTATAAACATGGGAACATCTGCACCGCTATCTCTATACACATGGAAATAAGTACACCGCAAATTCTATAAACACGAAAATAACTTCACTGCAATCTCTATAAACAGGGAAATATCTACACCGCCATCTCTATAAACATGAAAATATCTACAAACGCCATCTCCATAAACATGGATCTATCTACACAGTCATCTGTGTAAACATGGAAATATCTACACCGCTATCTGTATAAACATGGAAATATCTACACTGCCATCTGTATAAAGATGGAAATATCTACACCGCGAGCTGTATAATCATGGAAATATCTACACCACTATCTGTTTAAACAGGGAAATACAAACACCAATATCTGTATCAACATAGAAATATCTACACCGCCATCTGTATAAACATGGAAATATATCACCGCTGTCTGTATAAACATGGAAATATCTACACTGCTATCTCCATAAACATGGAAATATCTGCACCGCTATCAGTATAAACATGGAAATATCTACACCGCTATCTCTATTAACACGGAAATATCATCACCGCCATCTGTATAAACATGGAAATATCAACACAGTCGTCTGTATAAACATGGAAATATCTACAGCGCTATCTCTATAAACATGGAAATATCTGCACCGCTGTCAGTATAAACGTGGAAATATCTACACCGCTATCTCCACAAACATGGAAATATCTACACCGCCATCTGTATAAACATGGAACTATCTACACAGTCATCTGTATAAACATGAAAATATCTACACCAC
The DNA here is from genome assembly GCF_028858775.2 of Pan troglodytes. NCBI lineage: Eukaryota > Metazoa > Chordata > Mammalia > Primates > Hominidae > Pan > Pan troglodytes. The sequence continues at coordinate 5,445,333 of NC_072417.2, forward strand.
CATCTCTATAAAGATGGAAATATCAACAGTGCCATCTGTATAAACATGGAAATATCTACACCAACATCTCTATAAACATGGAAATATCTACACTGCCATCTGTATACACATGGAAATATCTACACAGCCATCACTATAAACATGGAAAAACCTACACCGCTATCTCTATACACATGGAAATACCCATACCGCCATCTCCATAAACCTGGAACTATCTACACCTCCATCTGTGTAAACATGGAAATATCTACACCGCTATCAGTATAAACATGGAAATATCTACACTGCCATCTGTATAAAGATGGAAATATCTAAACCGCAAGCTGTGTAAATATGGAAATATCTACACCGCTATCTGTATAAACATTGAATTACCAACACCACTATCTGTATAAACCTGGAAATATCTACACCGCTATAGGTATAAACATGGAAATATCTACACCGCTATCTATCTAAACATGGAAATATCTACACCGATATCTATCACTATAAACATGGAAATATATATACCGCCATCTGTATAATCATGGAAATATCTACACTGCCATCTGTATAAACATGGAAATATCTACACAGTCGTATGTATAATCATGGAAATATCTACACCTCAATCTGTATAAACATGGAAATATCTACACGGCCATCTGTATAAACATGGTATATCTTCACAGCCATCTGTATAAACATGAAAATATCTACAACGCTATCAGTATAAACATGGAAATACCTACATCGCTATCCCTATAAAAATGGAAATATCAACTCCGCTATCTGTATAAACATGGAAATAAATTCACCGCTATCTGTATAAACATGGAAATATCTACAACGCTCCCTGTATAAACATGGAAATATCTACTCCACTATCTGTGTAATCATGGAAATCACTACACCGCAATCAGTATAAACATGGAAATATCTACACTGCCATCTCTATAAACATGGAAATACCTACAACGCCATCTGTAGAAACATGGAAATACCTTCAACGCCATCTCTATAAACATGGAAATACCTACAACGCCATCTGTAGAAACATGGAAATATCTTCAACGCCATCTGTATAAACATTGAAATATCTACACCGCAATCTCTATAAAAATGGAAATATGTACACTGTCATCTGTATGAACGTGGAAGTATCTACAACACTATCTGTATAAACATGGAAATATCTACACCGCCATCTATATAAACATGGAAATATCAACACTGCCATCTGTATAAACATCGATATGTCTACACCGCTATCTGTATGAAGATGGAATTGGCTGCACCGCTATCTCTATAAACATGGAAATATCTACACTGACATCTGTATAAACATGGAAATATCTACACTGCCATCAGTATATGAATGGAAATATCTACACGACCATCTGTAGAAACATGGGAATATCTACACTGCAATCTCTATAAACATGGAAATATCTACACAGTCATATGTATAAACATGGAAATATCTACACCTCCATCTGTATAAACATGGAAATATCTACACTGCCATCTGTATAAACATGGTAATATCGACACTGCCATATGTATAAACATGGAAATAACTACGCCGATTTCTGTATAAACAGGGAAATAACTACACTGCCATCAGTATAAACATTGAATTACCTACACCACTGTCCCTATAAACATGGAAATACCAACAGCGCTATTTGTATAAACATCGAAATATCTACACCGCTATCTGTGTAAAGGTTGAAATATCTACACCGCTATCTACGTAAACATGGAAATATCTACACCGGTATCAGTACAAACATGGAAATATCTAAACCGCAATGTCTATAAACATGGAAATATCTACACCACCATCTGTATAAACATGGAAATAACTTCACCGCCAGCTCTATACTCATGGAAATATCTACACCGCCATCTGTATAAACTTGGAAATATCTTCACTGCCATCTGTAAAAACATGTATATTTCTACACCGCCATCAGTATAAACATGGAAATATCTACACAGTCATCTCTATAAACATGGAAATATCTACACCACCATCTGTATAAACATGGAGATATCTTCGCTGCCATCTGTATAATCATGGAAGTATTTACTCAGCCATCTGTATAAACATGGAAACATCTACACCGCTATCCCTATGAACATGGAAATATCAACACCGCTATCTGTATAAACATGGAAATAACTACACTGCTATCTGTATAAACATGGAAATAACTACACTGCCATGTGTATAAACATAGAAATATCTACAATGTTATCTTTGTAAACATGGAAATATCTACCACGCTATCTGTATGAACATGGAAATACCTACACCGCCATCTGTATAAACATGGAAATATCTAAACCACCATGTCTATAAACATGGAAATATCTACACCGCCATCTGTATTAACATGGAAATATCAACACCGCCATCTCTATAAAGATGGAAATATCGACAACGCCATCTCTATATACATGGAAATATCTACACCGACATTTGTATAAACATGGAAATATCTACACAGGCATCTGTATAAACATGGAAATATCTACACCGACATCTGTACAAACATGGAAATATCAACACCGGTATCTGTGAAAACATGGAAATATCTACACCGCTATCTGTATAAACATGGAAATATCCACAACGCCATCTGTATAAACATGGAAATATCTACACCGCTATCTGTGTAAACATGGGAACATCTACACCGCTATCGGTATAAACATGGAAATACCTACACCGCCATCTGTATAAACATGGAAATATCTAAACCACCATGTCTATAAACATGGAAATATCTACACCGCCATCTGTATTAACATGGAAATATCAACACTGATATCAGTATGAATAAGGAAATATCTACACAGTCGTCTCTATAAACATGGAAATATCTACACCGCCATCTGTATAAACATATAAATACCTACACAGTCATCTGTATAAAGATGGAAATATACACACAGTCATCTGTATAAACATGGAAATAACTACACCGCTATCTGAATAAACATGGAAATATCTACACGGCTATCTGTATAAATATGGAAATACCTACACCACTACTTCTATAAACATGGAAATGTCTGCACCGCTATCTGTATAAACATGGAAATATCTACGTGGCTATCTCCATAAACATGGAAATATCTACACCGCCATCTGTATAAATTTGGAAATATCTACACTGCTATCTCTATAAACATTGAAATGTCTACACCGCTATCTGTTTAAACATGGTAATACCTACATGGCTATCTCTATAAACATGGAAATATCTACACCGCCATCTCTATAAACATGGAAATACCTACACAGTCATCTGTGTAAACATGGAAATACCTACACCACTATCTGTATAAACATGGAAATATCTACACTGCCATCTGCATAAATAAGGAAATATCTACACAGCCATCTCTATAAACATGGAAATAGCCACACCGCTATCTGTATAAACATGGAAATTTGTACGCCACCATCTGTAAAAACATGGAAATATCTACACAGTCATCTGTAGAAACATGGAAATATGTCAACCTTCATCTGTGTAAACATGGAAATATCTGCACTGCCATCTGTATACACATGAAAATATCAACACAGCCATCTGTATAAACATGGAAATATCTACACCGCTATCTGTATAAACATGGAAATACCTACACCGCTATCTCTATAAACATGGACATATCTACACCGCTATCTGTATAAACATGGAAATAACAACACCGCTATCTGTATAAACATGCAAATATTTACACCGCCATCTGTATAAACATAGAAATACCTACACAGTCATCTGTATAAACATGGAAATATACACACAGTCATCTGTATAAACATAGAAATGCCTACACAGTCATCTGTATAAACATGGAAATATACACACAGTCATCTGTATAAACATGGAAATAACTACACCGCTATCTGAATAAACATGGAAATATCTACACCGCTTTAGTATACATATGGAAATATCTACACCGCTATCTCTATAAATATGGAAATGTCTACACTACTATCTGTATAAACATGGAAATACCTACACCGCTTTAGTATACATATGGAAATATCTACACCGCTATCTCTATAAATATGGAAATATCTACACTACTATCTGTATAAACATGGAAATATCTACACAGCCATCTCTATAAACATGGAAATATCTACGTCGCTATCTGTATAAACATGGAAATAGCCACAGCGCTATCTGTATAAACATGGAAATATCTATACCGCCATGTGTATAAACATGGAAATATCTACACAGTCATCTGTAGAAACATGGATTTATCTACACCTCCATCTGTATAAACATGGAAATATCTACACTGCCATCTTTATAAATATGGAAATATGTACACAGCAATCTGTATATACATGGAAATATCTGCACCGCTATCTCTATAAACATGGAAATACCTAAACCGCTATCTGTATAAACATGGAAATACCTACACGGCTGTCTTTATAAACATGGAAATACCTACACAGTCATCTGTATAAACATGGAAATATCTACACACCTATCCATATAAACATGGAAGTATCTACATCGCTATCTGTATAAAGATGGAAATAGCCACACCGTTTTCTGTATAAACATGGAAATATCTACACCGCCATCTGAAAAACATGGAAATATCTACACAGTCATCTGTGTATACATCGAAATATCTACACGTCCATCTGTATAAACATGGAAATATCTACACTGCCATCTGTATACACCTGGAAATACCTACACAGACATCTGTATAAGCATGGAAATATCTACACAGTTATCTGTATAAACATGTAAATATCTGCATCGCTATCTGTATAAACATGGAAATATCTACACTGCCATCTCTATTAACATGAAAGAAGCCACACCTCTATCTGTATAAACATGGAAATATCTACACCGCCGTCTGAATAACCATGGAAATATCTACACCGCTATCTCTATAAATATGGAAATATCTAAAACGCTATCTGCATAAACTTGGAAATATCTCGACCGCTATCTCTATAAACATGGAAATATCTCCACCACCATCTCTATAAACATGGAAATATCTACACCGCTATCTTTATAAACATCGAAATATCTCCACCACTATCTGTATAAACATGGAAATATCTCCACCGCTGTCTGTATAAACATGGAAATATCTAAACCGCTATCTGTATAAACATGGAAATATCTACACAGCTATCTTCATAAACATGGAAATATCTATATCGCTATCTGTATAAACATGGAAATACCTACATCACTATCTGTATTAACATGGAAATATCTTCTCTGCCATCTTCATAAACATGGAAACATCTACACAGCCATCTCTATAAACATGGAAATATCTACACCGCTATCTGTATAAACATGGAAATATCTACACCGCTATCTTTATAAACATGGAAATATCTACACCGTCGTCTGTAAAAACATGGAAATACCTACACAGTCATCTTTATAAACATGGAAATATCTACACCGCCGTCTGTAGAAACATGGAAATACCTACACAGTCATCTGTATAAACATGGAAATATCTACACCACCATGTGAATAAACATGGAAATATCTACACGGCTATCTGTATAAATATGGAAATAACTACATCGCTATATCTATAAACATGGAAATTTCTACACCGCTATATGTATAAACATGGAAATATCTACATGGCTATCTCTATAAACATGGAAATATCTACACGGCCATCTGTATAAATATGGAAATACCTACTCTGCTATCTCTATAAACATAGAAATGTCTACTCCGCTATCTGTTTAAACATGGAAATATCTACATGGCTATCTCTATAAACATGGAAATAACTACGCCGGCATCTCTGTAAACATGGAAATACCTAGACAGTCATCTGTATAAACATGGAAATACCTACATCACTATCTGTATTAACATTGAAATACCTTCACTGCCATCTGCATAAACATGGAAACATCTACACAGCCATCTCTATAAACATGGAAATATCTACACCGCTATCTGTATAAACATGGAAATATCTACATCCTTATCTGTGTAAACATGGAAATATCTCGACCGCTATCTCTATAAACATGGAAATATCTCCACCGCTATCTCTAAAACATGGAAATAGCTACACTGCTATCTTTATAAACATAGAAATATCTCCACCGCTATCTCTATAAACATGGAAATATCTACACCGCTATCTTTATAAACATGGAAATAGCTACACCGCTATCTTTATAAACATGGAAATAGCCAAACCGCTATCTGTATAAACTTGGAAATATCTACACCGCCATGTGTAAAAACACGGAAATATCTACACAGTCATCTGTAGAAACATGGATTTATCTACACCTCCATCTGTATAAACATGGAAATATCTACACTGCCATCTTTATAAATATGGAAATATGTACACAGCAATCTGTATAAACATTTAAATATCTGCACCGCTATCTCTATAAACATGCAAATACCTAAACCGCTATCTGTATAAACATGGAAATACCTACACGGCTGTCCGTACAAACATGGAAATACCTACACAGTCATCTGTATAAACATGGAAATATCTACACAACTATCCATATAAACATGGAAATATCTACATCGCTATCTGTATAAAGATGGAAATAGCCACACCGTTTTCTGTATAAACATGGAAATGTCTACACCGCCATCTGAAAAACATGGAAATATCTAAAGAGTCATCTGTGTATACATCGAAATATCTACACCTCCATCTGTATAAACATGGAAACATCTACACTGCCATCTGTATACACCTGGAAATACCTACACAGCCATCTGTATAAACATGGAAATATCTACAGAGCTATCTGTATAAACATGTAAATATCTGCATCGCTATCTGTATAAACATGGAAATATCTACACTGCCATCTGTATAAACATGAAAGAAGCCACACCTCTATCTGTATAAACATGGAAATATCTACACCGCCATCTGTATGACCATGGAAATATCTACACCGCTATCTCTATAAATATGGAAATATCTACACCGCTATCTGCATAAACTTGGAAATATGTACACTGCCATCTGTATAAACATGGAAATATCTCGACCGCTATCTCTAAAAACATGGAAATATCTCCACCACCATCTCTATAAACATGGAAATATCTACACCGCATTCTTTATAAACATGGAAATATCTCCACCACTATCTGTATAAACATGGAAATATCTCTACCGCTGTCTGTATAAACATGGAAATATCTACACCGCTATCTGTATAAACATGGAAATATCTACACCGCTATCTTTATAAATATGGAAATATCTATATCGCTATCTGTATAAACATGGAAATAGCCACAGCGCTATCAGTATAAACATGGAAATAACTACACCGCCGTCTGTAAAAACATGGAAATACCTACACAGTCATCTGTATAAACATGGAAATATCTACACCGCCGCCTGTAAAAACATGGAAATAACTACACAGTCATCTGTATAAACATGGAAATATTTACACCACCATCTGAATAAACATGGAAATATCTACACGGCTATCTGTATAAATATGGAAATAACTACATCGCTATATCTATAAACATGGAAATGTCTACACCGCTGTATGTATAAACATGGAAATATCTACTTGGCTATCTCTATAAACATGGAAATATCTACACCGCCATCTGTATAAATATGGAAATACCTACACTGCTATCTCTATAAACATAGAAATGTCTACTCCGCTATCTGTATAAACATGGAAATATCTACATGCCTATCTCTATAAACATGGAAATAACTACACCGGCATCTCTGTAAACATGGAAATACCTAGACAGTCATCTGTATAAACATGGAAATACCTACATCAGTATCTGTATTAACATGGAAATATCTTCACTGCCATCTGCATAAACATGGAAACATCTACACAGCCATCTCTATAAACATGGAAATATCTACAACGCTATCTGTATAAACATGGAAATATCTACACCGCTATCTTTATAAACATGGAAATATCTATATCGCTATCTGTATAAACATGGAAATATCTACACCGCTATCTTTACAAACATGGAAATATCTCCACCACTATCTGTATAAACATGGAAATATCTCCACCGGGGTCTGTATAAACATGGAAATATCTCCACCGGGGTCTGTATAAACATGGAAATATCTACACCGCTATCTGTATAAACATGGAAATATCTACACCGCTATCTTTATAAACATGGAAATATCTATATCGCTATCTGTATAAACATGGAAAAAGCCACACCGCTATCACCATAAACATGGAAATATCTACACCGCCGTCTGTAAAAACATGGAAATACCTACACAGTCATCTGTATAAACACGGAAATATCTACACCGCCGTCTGTATAAACATGGAAATACCTACACAGTCGTCTGTATAAACATGGAAATATCTACACCACCATCTGAATAAACATGGAAATATCTACACGGCTATCTGTATAAATATGGAAATAACTACATCGCTATATCTATAAACATGGAAATTTCTACACCGCTATATGTATAAACATAGAAATGTCTACATGGCTATCTCTATAAACATGTAAATATCTACACCGCCATCTGTATAAATATGGAAATACCTACACTGCTATCTCTATAAACATAGAAATGTCTACTCAGCTATCTGTTTAAACATGGAAATATCTACATGGCTATCTCTATAAACATGGAAATATCTACACCGGCATCTCTGTAAACATGGAAATACCTAGACAGTCATCTGTATAAACATGGAAATACCTACATCACTATCTGTATTAACATGGAAATAACTTCACTGCCATCTGCATAAACATGGAAACATCTACACAGCCATCTCTATAAACATGGAAATATCTACACCGCTATCTGTATAAACATGGAAATATCTACATCCTTATCTGTGTAAACATGGAAATATCTCGACCGCTGTCTCTATAAACATGGAAATATCTCCACCGCTATCTCTATAAACATGGAAATAGCTACACTGCTATCTTTATAAACATAGAAATATCTCCACCGCTATCTCTATAAACATGGAAATAACTACACCGCTATCTTTATAAACATGGAAATAGCTACACCGCTATCTTTATAAACATGGAAATATCCACACCACTATCTGTATAAACATGGAAATATCTACACTGCCGTCTGTATACACATGGAAACAGTCACAACGCTATGTGTATAAACCTGGAAATATCTACACCG